>NC_058130.1:571001577-571044411 GCF_016433145.1 Gracilinanus agilis | reverse complement strand
TATGTATGTATATGTATATATACATATACATACATATATATATATATATATGGATCAAATGCAAATCTGCAATTCCCTTTGTTGTTCAGTCAGTCTGATTTGCTCAAGGTGTTTGAGGTCGAATTTGAACTTAGGTCTTCATGACTTGAGGCATAGTCCTCTGTGCCAGCTAACTGACATAAGAAGTAGTTGCAAATCTCTCACTAATATGTATTCCTTGCTTTTTTTTAAAGAACTTGCAGTTTTTGAAGTTGTCATGCTTATCTGGGTTTTGTCCTTGCTAGGAGGGCATTCATATAACTGTGTCTTTCCCTAAAAAAATACATCTTTATATTAATTCTCATAATTAATATTTTGAAAACAACCGACTGAATTTAAACAAATTGTTCTAACATATTGTTTTCAAAATAACTGCCCAAGTTTAACACTAGCTTCCTTATTTCCCTGTGAACAAAGGGCAATGTAGAATAATAATTTTATGTAGTGAAGAAAACATTAGGGGACATAATGTTTGCTTATTATTGAAACTGCTCTCATGCCATTTGCATTTTCTTCATAACAACTCTGTAAGACAGGTCACGTCCAGGATAAAATGTAATCCTTTTGAAGGCAGAGACTGATTTATTTTTTGTCTGTTTCTCTTGAGCTTCTACAGTCCCTGATGTAGCAGAACCAAAAAAAAAAAAGAATGTTTGTTGTATATATGAATGTTAAATGAAATACTGTTCATGGAGCAGATTGTATGTTTGGTTTTCAAGGACAAGCCCATCTAAATTAATGCAGATCTATGAGAAGTTATTGCAGATTAGAAATTAATGCAGATATATCTTCAGGCTTATCAAATTTTTATCCACTAAAAATCTCAGATCCTACAACTGAGTTGTAAAGTGTTGCCAATCTTTGTTCAGTCAAGAAAAGGACTTCACTGATTAAATAATCTTTGAAGTACTGAATTATTTAAATTTTTAGTACCTAAACTATAGTCACTTCACAAAGGTACTGGTTTACATCTTGAGGTTGTTTTTTTTTTATGGTGGTGGACAGAAAGATGCATTTGTTTTGTTCACAGGTTAAAAAAAATTCTGCATGGAAGGTTTTAAATCCATTAGCATTGGAATTCACATAAGAAGCATCATACACATTTATTGCAGCAAAATCAATGGCACCAGCAGCAGACTGTCCTGTCAAGTGATTGAAGATGTTTTCATTATTTAATGGTTGATATTAAGTAAAAGCAATATTGTGAGTTTCCATTAACACCAACAAGAAAAATATAAGTAATGAAGAATTTAATAGGCAGTTTCTGGCATCTTTATTTCAGTGAAATAAATCCACATTTTATTGCTCCCTGTGTTTAATAAGGATGTTGGGATTCATTTATTTCAGAGTTTCCAAATTTTAGCCAAAATGACTTTAAAATAATAATAAGCTCTTACAACACAAACTGGAGTATTAATCTCCTTAGAGAGGGATAGCTGGGTGAAATTTACATCTAATCAGCATTGTGGCTCCATCTTCCATTAGCCCTATGTGTTACAACATTGATTTAATAAAACCACTATCTAGACAGGGCAGTTCAATCACTTAGAACATTACTAGCCAGAAAATGCTGCTGCTACTGCTGTTTCCATGCCGAAGACTAGAAGTAATGAAAGCATTTCCCATCTATTTGCTATTGCATAAATACATAGCACCATCACCATCTCCATAGCAGAGCAATTACTGAAATGTTTTCACTCCAAAATACAATTCTCTGGGGACACTTTTGCTTAACTAACTAATGTATTATCTGCAGATGAAGTGAAAGGTTCCTGTCTGTGTTCATGTGTGCCTCTGGGTACTGGAAGGAATCAGGGAGGGGAAAGGAATGGAGTTTCACCTATTCTAATTATTCTTTAGATAAAATTCATGAATATTTACAGTGCCTTTTTTACAAAGATGGTTGTTAAATTATAAGTAGGTTGTTGTATTTCTTGCATGAGGGTAAATCAAGAGGGAAAAACAGGAGAAGAAGATTAAAATGAAGAAAGTCATTGGTGAGAAAAGAGAAACTGGGAAGTAGCAGAAAAAGATGAAATTAAAAGCATTTGGGAAGATGATGGGTCAAGGAATACCCCTTGTCAAATACTGAACAGCAGGGCCACCAAGTGGTTAATGTTGTATATTAGAACTATTTGTATTTCACAGAAGGTAAAAGGGCTTTTCCTGGAAATTATCCTTGGTCACCCAGAACTTAAATGTAAATCATTGAATATAATATATGAGTGATAGAACTTGCTATCCCAGGAGAAAGAAACAACCTGTCACTCTTCCCATCTGCAGGAAAATAAATTAGAAGGAATTATTGCACTCAATCTAGGAAACTGCTGACACAGCTGGGCAGTCAAAGTTGTTGATTTTAGCTTCCATTGTTTGAAAGACATTACATATATTTTGTCATTTGTATGTTTATGTCCAGGACCTACCACAATGCTTTATAAATAGTTGGGACTAAATAAATGTTTGTTAATTGATTGACTGTATACTGCTGGGAATAAGTGATAAAAATTCAAGAAGCATTTATTATATCTGCTACATATATAAATATATAAAGATAGAAATGAAATCATTGTTACTCTCCCAAAACGTATACACTTTTAACTTGGGGATAAATGGAAAGAAGGGTTTTAAAAAGTACATAAATATAATACAAGGAAGGATTGATAAAAGAAAGAGATCTAGGCAATGTATCATATAAAATATTGAGGAGGGAGAACTAGGGAATGAGGAAAAGCCTCATGAAGAGGATGACTCTTGATTGCAGCCCAAAAGAAAGAAAAGATTCTGAAAAGACCAAAGGAGAAAGCAATACATTTTGATCTATGCAAATGGGTAGAGACAAGAGAGGTCAGCTTACTGATATTTCTAGTCCTTTATCTGCAATAGTGCTGAAAAGAAGAGTAGGATATTTTTCCCCATAGATAGGAAGAAAGAGAAAGTGAAAAATCAAGAAGGAAGCCATGTTGAATAGAAGACTGAGAATTTTGGAGGAGAATGATAGAGAGTGGGTTAGGATTGCAAATGATCACTATTTGCTTGACTTTATTATAATCATAAACAGTGGGAACCCTGTCTGGCTTATTCCATTTAAGGACTAACCGGTCTGGACAGAATTTCCAGAGAAGAGGCAGTAAAGACTAAGTAAAGTTATGTTTAAACAGAATTTTGAGGGTTAGCACCGAAGTGACTGGATGACATCTATAATGACAAAAACAAAAACAAATAAAAAAAAATCTCTGATAAGTGGTATGTGCTTCTTCATGCTTCCTCCTTTTAAGAATGGGTGCTTTGGATATCAGGAAGTATCTTAATTTTGTATTCTGTTCCCAGCACTTTACCTGACACATAGTTTAATTGCTAAAGGAAATGTTTTTTCCTTTCCATTCTACACTACTAGGAGGATGTTAAGGGTTGAACACAGATAGAGGATGATGATATCAATGTAATAGAAGACCCAAATCTCATCCTCAGGAAGTGAGAGAGATTATATATATGAAACAAATTAATATTGATATAAAAGCACATAATTTAACTGGCAGACACAATTTCAAGCAGACACAATAAGTACTGAGAGGCTTTTTTTTTAACTAGATTTTTTTAAATTTCCTTAGTGGAGAGAATGACTACCATATAACTTAGATTAGAACATGGTTTAGGGGATCAAAAGGGTAATTGACTTTCCCAGGATCGTATTGGAAAGGATATCATAAGGAAACAGGGTTAGAGAAAGGAAGTAAAATGCTTGATTACAAAGCTAGTAAAGAGAAAAGCCAGTTTTTGAAATGAGGGTTGGTCAAAAGAGTAGATGTATTTGAAGTAGAGAGAATTCTACATGGAAAGAGAAAGAAAAATGAGTAGATAGTATTTCAAGAATTACAAATGAATTTGCTTCTCTGAATTAATCAAACTTATTTTACTTACGTTGGGGCAGTAAGAATACTAATGTTACTAATTGTAACTAATGTTACCCAGTACTGATCCTTTCTTTTTTCTCTGAAAGAAGAGTAAAATGTGGCAGTTGACACTCAAAAATATGTATGCATGTATACGTATATATACATGTGTATACATATGGATACATAGGCATATTCACATATAAGTATAAATATGTCTGTCTATATAGATATGCAGATATTTTATGTCATATGTAGATAGATCGATTGATAGATTGATCAATAAATAGAACAATAGATAGAGAGAAAGACAGATAGATATGGCATATGTCACAAGGCTTTATGTTTTTAAAATATTTTATCACCACAATCTATCCATGAAGATAATACAAATATCATTATTTCATTTTTTATATAGGGAGAAATGGAGGCATAGAAATTGAGTGATCTGCAGTAAGTGTATAAGGTGATCATTTTTAACTCGGCTACTCAGCAATCTCATTTACTGAACATGCACTTATTTCAAATAGGAACCAAAGGGGATAGGAAAAAGGAGCAATTATTGTTAAGCAACAAAAATGATTTTCCAAAGAAGTTGCTAGATTAGTTGTAAAAAATATGGTATTTTAGATTATTAAGTCATAGATTCCTAAATTTCTATGCCTATAACTATGAATAGTTTGGATAGTAGATTGTTAACTCTTTGTGATTAACAGATTAATAGATGTAGAGCAGTGATTCTGAATCCAGAGTTTATAAAAATCATGATGATGATTTACTTTTTATAACTGTATTTCCACATAATTGGTTTCTTTTGTGACAATGTATTTTATTTTATGTATTTAAATCATTATTCTCTGAAGGGGATCATTGACTTCATTGGACTGATAATGAGTCTAAGACAGAATATATTAAGAACCCTTTAAATGTAGAGGCTACTTATAGCAGGTTTGTCTTTCAAACAAAAAATTATTTTGTCCTATAAAATTGGATTTTTATAGAAAATTAAGATAATGTAAACCAAAATTTGAAAACAACACAAGAATCTTTCAGAGCTTTAACTGAACCAATGCCAGAATTTATATACTATTTAGAATAGTTTCCATAAAAGATCCTGAATCTTTCAAATGTTATTTTAAATATATGTGTGTGTGTGATACTATTTATAAACAAATGGTAAAATGATGTTTTAGCACAGTAGCTTCCTGGAAATGTTGTAAAATATTCACTTTAAGTTAAAAATTAGACATGCATTTCATACTGCTCAAATAAATACATAAAACTTTCTCTCCTATGAACTGGAAGAATTCCATGTGAACTGGAAATACTTCCAGGAATTGATGCAGAGTGAAAGGAGCAGAGCCAGAAGAACATTGTACACAGAGACTGATACACTGTGGTACAATCAAATGTAATGGGCTTCTTTACTAGCAGCAATGCAATGATCAAGGACAATCTGGAGACAATTATGATAAACAACACTAGCCACATCCAGAGAAATAACTGTGAGAGTAGAAACAAAGAAGAAAAACATATGATTGATCACATGGTTCAATGGGGATATGATTGGGGATTTTGACTTTAAATGATCACTTTATTGTAAATATGAACAAAATGGAAATAGGTTTTGAACAATGATACATGTATAATCCAGTGGAATTGCTTATCAGTTCAGAGAGGGGGGAGGGAAGAAGGGAGGAAAAGAATATGAAACATGTAACCATGGGAAAATATTCTAAATTAATTAATTTTTTTAAAATACAGTAAAGTACAAATAAAATAGTAAAAATAAATTCTAATCTATTTCATATTGAAAGTTGGTTGTGCCCTTGGCTATCACTAGCCACTTCCACATTTTATCTCCAGTATTGGATATAAGCTAATAGTTCTGTCCAATAAGTCAGAAATGGAAGTTATTTTCACCTAAAGTAGGAAAATGTAATAGCAGCCAAAGGAAACAGTCTCAGGTCTTAAAGACAGTCAGCATTGGAAAATGGAAATCAGACAATAAGATATAGTCAGCTTCTTTTTATTAAATCCTTGGTTGCAATTTCATAGAAACTTGCTGTAAAAGAATTAATATCTACTTCCTTAGGAGATGCCCAAGGTCCCATTTCCCTTTTTCAGTAGTAATGAACTTTCCCTAAAAGGGAAGTTTGATTTTCTAAAGATGTTACTAAATTAGCAGTTAAATTTTTATTTTTCAAAAAATGGTGCAGCTAAATGGTAAAACTGAAGAAGGAATGGGCCTGTACTCAGGACAACTTTTCTTAATTTTACCTCAGACACAACAATTATATGACCCTGGGTAAGCCACTAAACTCTGTTTGCCTCAGTTTCCACCTGCATAAAATGAACTAGAGCAGAGCTGGGCAAACTACAGCCGGCTGGCCAGATGAGGACCCCTGAAATGTTCTATCTGGCCATGTGACATTATTCCTAATCTGACGAATACAATGAGTAGGATACAATACAATGAAACTTCAAAAGAGTTGGTTGCCTTAGAAACAGACTGACAGATGAGCATTTCCTTTGCCCATCACTGCCCTAGAGAACTAAAGAGCAAACCACTCCAGTGTCTTTGTCAAGAAAACCACAAATGGGGTCATGAAGAGTTGGACATGAATGAAAAATGACTGGAAAACAAAATAGGAAATTTAGCTGTCCCCAAGACCTGACTGGCCCCTGGTTCTCTTATCTGGTTTCCTGATCACTAAAGAACATTGAAACTTGGAGACGCAGGAATCAGGACTCTCAGTCTTGGTGGGAGCCTTAGATCACTTGGTCACCTCATCCTGATAACATGTTGACCTAATATGTTTCATCACGCAAAATTGAAAATAAGGGCTACTGTCTCCTTTCTGCATATCTTTGCTGTTTTAAAGCAGTCATCCTCTTTTTTTGTAAAATGTTCCATTTCTTATTAATGCCTCATTTTGTCCCCCTTTTGAACTAAACTGAACTAAAAATGTGTTCACCTACCCTTTATATCTACAAATGTAGGTGAGTCAAAGTCATATGAATCTTAGTCTCAAGGAATATTTTACTAACATGAGGGTTTTATATGCCTTGAAAGTTGGTAGGACAATTTTAACTAAGAAATAAAGATATGATAAAAATATGTATTTGTTTCTTAATTTCTCAAATGGCCTCATGTAATTCTTCATTTGGCAATTTTGAATAAATGAGAGTCTAAGTCATTTTAATTACTTCACAAATTCCCAGATTAAACATGAAACTATCATCTAGACCAGTGATGGGCAAACTTTTTTTTTTCTCAAACCCTTACCTTCTGTCTTGGAGCCAATACTCCGTAGTAGAGTGGTAAGAGTTAGGCAATGGGGGCCAAGTGACTTGCCCAGGGTCACACAGCTGGGACGTTTCTGAGGTCAGATTTGAACCTAGGATCTCCCGGCTCTAGGCCTGGCTCTCAATCCACTGAGCTACCCAGCTGCCCCCATGGGCAAAATTTTTTAAAGAGAGGGCCAAAGGAAAGGAAATGCTCATCTATCAGTCTGTTTCTAAGGCAATTCTTTCGAAGTTTCATTGTATTGTATCCTACTCATTGTATTCGTCAAATTAGGAATAATGTCTCCCAGCCAGATAGAACATTTCAGCTCCCTCATCCCCCCATCTGGCCCATGGGCAGTAGTTTGCTCATCACTGATCTAGTCTATTATTAATGTTATTTGACATAGAAATCTATTAGTTCTGTCATTTTCTATTATATAACTTTTCAAAAGGATTGATTTAAATGTATAGTTTTTAAAAAAATCTGAGTCACTCATCACCTTTCTTGGGTCTCAAAGACTCTACTTTCTCTTAGAACCTCATTTTAAACATAGGAAGATTATTTGACTTTTTCTTTATTCATAAAATAGGATAGATTTTACTTTTCATATAATTCTGATTTTTTCATTAATGGTAATGAATTATGAATAGTCTATTTGTTAACTTTTTTAAACTATGCTTTTGTCAAACACTAGCTTTTCTATTCTTTTGTTGAAGAGATCATTTTCTGTTTGGAAGGTGTGAAAATGAGTCACAGGTGATATGTATTTAAAATCAGAAATCTACAAATGATACTAATTGAAAACATTCATTAAAATATTTTCAGGTGTTCTCAACATTTTATTAAATTATAAAATATATCTCTGAAATATAAGAGCAAAGGTAAATAGTGGATAGAAAGCCAGCCTTGAAATCAGAGAGACTGGGATTCAAATTTTACCTTCAACATAAATTTCTATGTGATCTTGGTCAAGTCATTTAATATCTCACTATACTGAGAACAGTACTCTGGGCATATTAAAGATTACGTAATATGCCCAGAGTATGTCAGGGGTAGGACTTTAATCCATATGTTCCTGACATTCAGGCCACTTTTTATGCTATTCTATGCTGTCCTTTGATTCCTTTAATTATGTCCTTAAATTGAATGTTGTAAAATAATTGTATTCATGTAGTACTCCCTACTGTACTAAAAAATTCAGGAAGAGAGACACTTTGTCACATCCATTCCTTTTTTTTAAAACATATCTCCCATATGTTTCTGTAATCATTAGGAATTTAATAAATGTTTGCTGAAAAAAATTGAATTGAGAAGTCCAAAGTGCATGGAAGATGATTATTTTAATACTACATCACAGATATAATTAATCTTTAAGTGCTATAGAAAACTCCCTGAGATTTTAGATTGTAGAAAAGTTATTTCTCTGCTTTGACAGGATTTTCTTCATGTGAGAATTCTTATACAAATGCAGTCATGAATCTAGACTTTATCTTTTAAAATAGCCAGAGAAAAGGGTGTAGCAAACCAGCTGGATAATTTTTTAATCTATGGAAAGATATGGATGGCCAAAATAAAAACAAAAACATAGAAGAAAAGAAGTTGTGAACAGGGTGTGAGCTAATATGCAGATTAAAGGTCTTCTCATATCACTGAGATCATGTTTCTCTTAATATAATACAGTATTAAAATATTGATATATTTCAAAGAGAGAAATGTAAACCAGGATGGAGGCAGAGGAATAATCTGCAGTTGATAATTAGGAACAAAAAATGAAGGAAATGAGGGAAACAGGAAAATGAATAGTTTAGAAAGGAAACTATGGTAAAAGATGTTCTATAATCAAATAAGTCAGACCTCGGTTAATTCCAGGAAGTATGAGTATTGATTGAAAATTTCAGGGATATAGGAGAATAATTTGTAAATCAAGAAGGAAGGAATAGGTAGGAAATAAAAAGTAGGAATAACTAATATATAGGTGAGACTGAGGAAACTGCTCTGGTGAAGAATCTGGTTAATTAGAACTGTGATGAAGTTTTGGCAAAAGAGACAAACATAATATTTTATTCAAAACTGTTATAATAAATATGTATATTTAAATAAATAGGATTGAGAAATTAGTATGATGGGTGATCGTGTAGAATGGGATATTTGTCAGGAAGGGAAGAGGAATGTTTGGCTGGAAAAACTTAGAAAATAAAGGAACATATACAGCTAAAATGACCTAAGGATCTAAATGGAAAGTAGAATGCTAATGTTTGGGTAATCTGAAGTCTCGATTCTTCAGCTCCACTGAGAATATGGACCTTCTATGTAGGGAGGATGTCAGGTATAAGACTTGCAGAAAATATGACTTCCATCAACTTTTATTCTGCCCTACTTGACTGCATTTGCCTTCCTATCAGATTTTGGTGCACATCCTTTATCTCCATTCATTCAACTGTTAGGATTTACTTATTACAATGGTGATGGTGCTGCCGCTACTAATGATAACTAACATTTACCTAAAAGGCTATTTTACAGAGAATTCCCAGGAAGCAAGTGCTCATACGGAAGTTAAAAGATGCAGTAAACAGACTCTCTGAAGAACTCTAGTATGGATTGTGAGACGTGGGAGAAGCTAGCATAAGATCAATTGGCATGGCATGCCCACATTAAAAATGTCTCTGCCCAATGAGCACAGCGGAATTGCAATAGCACAAAGGAAACATGATATGTGCTGCAAATCTAGAAATATCTCAATTCTAAATGTCCAAAAGACTATCTGTGTCTGACCAAAGAAGAGCCTTCTGAGCTCTTCCTGGACTCATTGGCCACAGTCAAACAAATACCAACTGACCTGAACATCATGGCACCATCAGTCGTCTTTGAATACGAAGGACAAACAAGTAATTTTGTCTATGTGCCAAGCTCTCTGCCAGGCATTTTAGAGATATTATCTCATTTGATCATAATAATTCTGTGAGATAGGAGTTATTATTATTATTCCCATTTTACAGATGGGAAAACTGAAGAAAGAGCTCTTAAATTATTTGCCCAAGGCCACATAGCTAGTGAGTGTCTGAGGCTAAACTCCAATCACGTCTTCCTAACTTCTCTATCTATTGTGCATCCTAGCTTCACCTCTATATTCCTCACTGGCTAGCACAGTACCATAAACACAATAGAGGTTTAATATGTGTTAGCCGAAATGAAGTCTGCACAGGAAACTATCAAAGCCCTGTTTCTGTTGCTAATATCCTCTCATTTCTATTCACAATTTAATATGCAGCATGGCATAGTGGATAAATGGCTGGTCTTGGGAATTAGGAAAACAGGAGTTTGATCCTGTCACTGTCACTTACAAAATCATAACCTTTCTGAGAATCATTTGTAAAATACTCCCTATATTCTTTCCCCATTTGCAAAGAAAAAAATGTAAACTGGAAGATTTGACTCATAATTTGGTGAAATAAAACTCCCTGTGTGTGGAGCCTAGCATTTAGATGAACAGTTTTCAGGGATAGCATAGATAAGATTCATGCTTTGTGTATGCATTAAACTGAAAGACTTTAGAGGTTCTTTCTAATGACCTATTTTTATGTTTTATGGTTCTATTTATTTTGGCCTATATGTCTTAGCAAATATTCAATATACTAGAGATTCTTAAATTAAGTGGTACAGACCAACATTTCATTGACTCATAAAGCTGAAAAGCACTTCAGAAATCATCAAACCCAGCCCCCTGTTATATAGATGAGAATACTATGGCCTAGGAAGGAATAATCACTGTACAATGTCAGAAAGCCAGTTTAGTGGCAGAACTGGGACTAAAGCCGAGCTGACAATGAGTCCCAGGCCAGCCATCAACTAACTCTATGATTAAAGTCAAGTCACTATTATAGTTCCTTAAGTCTGAAGTCCTTTTTTATATTTTCTTTTGAGTGTCTCTGCCTTTTAAAATTGTCCAGGGAATTAAAAAATGGAAAATATAACCTCATTTATGCCCTAATATAAATTAATGGCAATAATATAAATTGAAGTCCTCTTTAAATCCTGATATAATAAATCTTCAATTAACCTTACTCCCTATTAATTATAGCTTTCGTGTAGCCTTTTTTTTCTGCCTGAATTCTCTTATCAGAAAGAAAACAAACTGATATCAGGTTTAGCAAGGTAAAAGCTTAAAAAAAAAAGGGATGAAATAAATCAATATCCATTTCCCTTCATCTCATCACCACTACCACCATTTTGAAATATTTCCATTATTTTTCTCCTGGATTTTTTTAAAGAGAAAAAATTTTAAGGATAACAAAATACTTAAGATCTCTTGCTTCCTAGACTTTACTTACCAAAATTATTTCTTTAAAAAAAATACAAACACAATATGAAAGATTTTTATGTGTGAAAATTAGCTAGAGTATCAATATGATCTCTATGTTCAAAACAAGTAATCAAATGATTAAACAATTGAGAAATTTCCTTTCTATCTTCACTGAGCACTATCATTTTCATTAGAAGAGGAAGGATTCAGTACTTTATTTACCTTATGGTGTTTTGCATATAAAAAGGCCTCAAATCACCTAGATAGGGTATAAATACTCTCAGCAAAACATGTGTTACTGAGACAAGATATAATTTATTTCTTTGAACAAGTGACTCAGGACAGAATGAAATAAAACCAGTTATGAATGAGGGGAGAGGCAGCTGGGTGGTTCAGTGTATTGAGAGCCAGGCCTAGAGATGGGAGGTCCTGGGTTCAAACCTGGCCTCTGACAAGTCCTAGCTGTGTGATCCTGGGCAAGTCACTTTTAACCTCCATTGTTTAGTGGCTAGATTCCCAAAAGTGGGTGCCACTGCCCCCTGGTGGGTGCTGCAGCGATCCAGGAAGGTGGTGATGGCCACAGGTGCATTTATCTTTCCTGTTAATTGCTATTAAAATGGGAAAAAATTAATTTCCAGGGAGATAAGTAATATTTTTTTTCTGGAAAGGGGGCGGTAGGCCAAAAAAGTTTGGGACCTACTGATCTAGTCTTTACCATTTTTCTGCCTTAGAACCAATACACAGTATTGATTCTATTAGAATTAAATAGATTTGGGGTTAATTTTAGGATTTAGTGGTTAATGACAGAGTGAAGATCCTGTCTGAGTAACTTGGAGGCCCAATTGGAATCCTGAGGCAGAATTCCTGGTGAGGGGTTCCGAGAGAGAATTCTGGGAAGCTTGAAAGTGGTTGGTTTTCCAACTGTCAAACTCTCTCTGGGAGTTAACCTTTACTCAGAGAGGTTGGTTGGTTCCTGCTCTCTGGAGTTACTCTGGAAAACTAGGAAAACTATATTGGCAGTTAAGAGTGGAAGCAGGTTGGAGTTTGGGAGTTAAGTTGGTGAAGAAGACCAGAAAAGAAGAAGAGACTGTTTATCATCAGAGAGGAGGCAGGCTTTTGAGGCCTGCCAGGCCCAGAAACTTGTCTAGGCCCAGAAAGAATTGAAAGGAGGAGAAGTGAGCTGAAATAATCAAGAGATAGTTACTTAAGACATATAAAAGGATTATAACTAGCATAGAGTATGTAGCATAGATTTTGGGGCTTTCATGTTGGATTTAACATCAGGGGAGGCCTGGACCCAGGCGGAAGAATCTCCACCAGAAGTCTT
Source organism: Gracilinanus agilis (assembly GCF_016433145.1). NCBI lineage: Eukaryota > Metazoa > Chordata > Mammalia > Didelphimorphia > Didelphidae > Gracilinanus > Gracilinanus agilis. Next base: position 571,031,560 of record NC_058130.1, on the reverse strand, counting down.
AGTTTGGGAATTGGGATGTTAGACCCCCTTAAACTTAGGGATCCTCTCCTCAACCTTTGTTACCTATCCTTAAACCTTTTAAACCTTATTAAATAGAGGGTTTTTTTGTTTGTTTTCTTAAAAACTGCCTCCAAGCCTTTCACTTAGTTATCCTTACGTAGGCCCCAAACCAGTTACATTGAGCCTCAGGTCCCAACAGCTCAAACTCAACTGTCAGCAGCTATCTTTAACCAACAACAACAGCAGAAACTATAAAGAAGGTAAAGTATTTCCCATTTTCATACCTTACAGTTCCAAGACGGAAGGTGAGGGTTTTAAAAAACAGTTATGAAGATTTGAAGTTCATACTCACTCTTTTTGATCTAGTAAATAGAATCCATAAAATAGAAAATATATAAACTTTTACGGATGGCTAAGAATTTAAAAGTATGTAGAATTGTCATATTCTCAGATATCAAATTATATTGTTAGCTATATAATATAACATTATCACTAAGAATTTTAATTGTTAAAATATTTAAAATTTACCTGCAAATATATTACATATTTCTATTCTTTCTATTCTTGTGAATTTTCCTTCCAAAAGAGAAATAATGATGTTATTCTATACCTTCATTATTTTATACTGTGTATAATTGAAAGAGCTCTAACTAAAAATATTTAAGTGAGCTATTGATAGTTACAAATGGGAAAGTGATAAGAAAGAAATAGATAAATAAAGAATTTATTAAGTTCTTGCTTTATGCTGTTTATAAATTCCCCCCCCAAATTTTCTATTTTCCTTCTAATCTTGGCAACATTTGAACAACATTTATTTCATTTGAACAAAACCTTTCAATTTAATGTACTCAAATTATCCATTTTACATTTCCTAATTCTCTCCATCATTTGTTGACTCATAAATTCCTCTCATATCCCTAAATCTTATAGGTAATATGCTCCCTAGTCCAAATTATTTATAATATTTCCTTTTATGTCTAGATTATGTATCCATTTTTATCTTAGTGAATGGTATAAGATATTGGCCTATATCTAGTTTCTGCCAAACTACTTTCTAGCTATTCCAATAATTTTTAACAAATAGAGATTTCTTATCCCCCAAACCTAGACCTATGGGTTTTTTTTTTCAAATTGAAGATTACTATAATCTTTTACTACTGTTTGTTTTATGTTTGTCCTATTTCATTGCTCTACATTTCTATCTCTTAGCAAATATCAGAGAGTTTTGATAATAACTACTTTGTAATATAATTTAAAAACTGGTACTGCTAGGCCTTCTTCAATGAGCATTTTCAAAATGTTGATCACTGATGCTATTTCATTGGAATAGAAGTTTTTTAAGATGTCCTTTTTAATTCAAAATGTAACCTTTAAAATTAGATGTGTCCAGACATAGTCAATTCAATTCAGTTTAATTAAAATATTTATTGAGTGCCTCTTTTGTATTGTTGTTCACTCATTTTAGTCATGTCCAACTCTTCTTGATCCCATTTGGTATTTTCTTGGCAGAGATAATGAAGTAGTTTGTCATTTCCTTCTCCAGCTCATTTTACAGACGAGGAAACTGAGACAAATAGGGTTAAATGACTTACCCAGGGTCACACAGCTAGTGTTTGTCTGAGGCCAGACTTGAGGTCAGATGGTCCTGACTTTAGGATTAGTGCTATAACCTAGCTGCCCTTTAGGCAATGGGCTAGATATAAAAATGAATAAAATAGTCAGAGCTCTCATAGACCATAGAATCTAACTGGATGGTCAAGAAAGTAAACAAAGTACACAAATGACTATAAATCAGAATACAGTATCAATAAGAGTTCTATTCGAATTCAAAGAACACTGAAATCAACTACAACTAAATCTCTAGACCATTTAAGCTAATCTATTCACTTTTATTGATGAGGATTAGAGAGTTAATGTGACTGGCCCCAGTATTTAAGGTTGTTTTCATCTTTATTCTTTCAGCACTCAATAAGAATTGAGTCTAAGTATTTGGATTTGAGAGCTAATGATCTTTCTATTATGCCACATGTTGATGGTAAATTGGAAGATGGAGAAATTAAGGTGCAAAGAAGTTGTTTTTATGATATATCTCTTTGAAAGGCTGAGATTTGGGTAGATAAGGGAGGAAAAAACAGTGGAAAAGAGGGGATTTCAAGAAAAAATGTAAGTTTAATTGAGGTAGGAAATGATTAAGGTGCCCTAGGGTCCTAAGATCCTATAATTTGAGAAACCTCATTGTTTGAGATTTAAAAAAAAAGACAAGTCAATATTTTCATGTATAATTATAAAATATGAATTTTAAATGGGAGAAAGAACTTATTTTATCATTAGATTTAGTATTCAATTTCGATGGACAAAATTTGATAAATGTTCACCCTAATTCTAGGTTCTAAATAAGGCAAAAGCATGGTTTTGAAATGCCTTTAGGTTGTATCAGTTATATTCTAGTCCCAAGGATTCTCAACATTTTAGTGTAGACTCACATAAGGTTTAGTTCTAAACTGCTTAAATTAAAAAAGAATGCTCAGTATCTTAATGAAAATCCCTATATATAAGCTCGGGATATTTTGTAGCATCAAAATATTTAAAAATTATACAATGCTGCTTTTATTTTTATTTTGCCAATATAAAAAAGTCAGAAAGTTATTAAGTGATAAACTATTGGTTTTGTTTCATATTTAATTTCTTACTATTCAATTTGTATTTTGACTTTAAATATTAAAATAAAACTTTGATGCCACTGTATTTTATTTTTAAAATGTAATGACCTACAAAGTTATAAAAGAATGAAAGTCATTTTCAGAAAATGTCAAATATTGATAGTAAACTTAAGATATATTAAATGTAAAACTAAAGAATATAATCTTTATAAAATCTTATAATCATTAAAAGAAAATGACATGCAAAAATTTCCCATGGAATTTTGCCAGTAACCTTTTTTTTCACTAATCACATTATCCTTTGTATCACAGTTATTTTTAATCTTTATGCTCTATTTAAATTGTAAGTTATGGAGGATAGAAACCATGTTGAATCTGCCTTTGTTCCTAGCACCAAATATAGTACCATATATTTAGTAGGTACATATAAATATTTGTTCAATTCAGTTTAATATGATTGTTATGTTGTGACCATATTGTAACAGGCCTAAAATTCTTGGCCAAAGAATTTAGACCTAAAAAGAGAAATCAGGGAAGTAAATAATTCTTTGCTCTTATAAATTTAAAAGCTCATCCTAGCTCTAGGATGTAAATAGAGCAAAAGCATGGTGCAAATGCCTTTAGGTTAAATTTATCAAACTCTTGTCCTGATGATTCTCAAAACAGTTTAGAGCCACATTATCTATTATTATTATTATTATTATTATTATTATTATTATTATTATTATTATTATTATTATTAGATGGCATACACTTTAGGCTTTGACTGCTAAACTTAAAAAGAGTACTCAGAATCTTAAAGTAAAACCCTATTTATAACTCAAGGCAGAGGAATTTGTATGCTATTTTATATGAAATTTTTGAAATAGTTTTGAGAAATAAATATACAAAAGAGAAAATGTGGGGAAAACTCTATATTAAGGAAAATGTTTATGTAAAATTGAAATTTTAACTAATCTTCACCATGTAATAGAGTAAACACTTAGGTCACATGTCAAAAGATCTCTGAGCCCACTATTCCATTTCATCTCACTCTCTTTTAATAAGTTAACTCAAGTCCATGAAAAAATTATTTAATCGATGGGGGCAATTTTTCACAAGAAGAGAGAGAAAATAAAATACATTTCTAGAAGACTCCTGTTCTGAGGGGAATGATCTTTCTAGATATTTAAATTAAATTTCTTGCTTCTAGACCTGTGTAATTATAAGCTATCCATAATATTAAAGAAATGAAAAAAATGAAGTTTCTCTATTTGAGAAATCTTAAGAAAAATTGTCTATCATTGCCTCAGAAATGAGATATTTCAGAGGGAACATATTTAGAATTAAATATTTCTTTTAATAATAAACCCAATTGCTTTCTAGATTCAAATTTTTTTAAATTTTCATGCAGTCATAATGTAATGATGCTCTAAGAAAAAAGAAATAAGGAAGGAAGGAAGAAAGGAAGGAAATAAAGATGAAAACAATTCTAACTGTAACTTGAGTTCATTTGCAAAAATATTTTTCTTATTTTCTTAATTATTTTGAATCCAACAAATTAACTGCAACTGTTACTTACTTCAAAATAACACAATTTTAATAAAGCCCATTTAGTAATTCAAATTACCACCATATTTAACTTCTCATGAATTTCCCAACAAGGTATCCTGTAGGATAAACAATCAATTCTCACATATTCAACTTGCTCTCCATATGTGCAATTTCTTCCCATCCCAATTTTGCTTCCTGCAATCAAATTAATATGTCAAATATGATCTAATTCAAGTGCTTCTCCACAGTGATATATTACCATCCACTTTAATAAACAAAAATGTAATGAGGTAATTATTATCTTGTAATATAAAAAATATTAGTTACATCATTAGAGGAAGCTCTCCAAGGCTATAAATTGAGGTGATCTGTTGTTTTCACCTAGTTAGAAATAGGTTTATATTACAAAACAATTTCTTCCTGTTAGAGGTCAGGATTAAAAAATATAAGATGTGAAAGAAGTTAAAATCACCCAATTCTGCCTATACTTGAAGAGGTACTTCTAGCCAATCCAACATCTTGAGAAAGTTATCTAAGATCTACCTGGATATCATCAGAAGTGGGGAGCTCACTACCTACCATTTTGTTTAAACTACTGAGTACATGACAATGTCTCAAGTCTCAAAAAGGAAATTCCTTCTCCCAATGCAGTTCAACATCTCTGCAGCTTAAACCTAAAGAATGGCCTACACTTTAGGTATAAGAGCATTTATAGCTCATGGAAATTGATTGGATTCATAATTATATGTCAGAATAAGATCTTGAACTTGAGTCTTCATAACTTTAAGGGAAACTTTACATCTAGTATTTCATGATTCCTTTTTAAAATAACTATACAAGTGCAACAAAATGTGCAACAATATTTCTCACTACACATTAGTTTATCTACCTTATAGTATATGATCAATAAGTGTTGCTTTAATTAGGAAATCATATTAATATTATAGTGCTTTTGTGTATCAATTTATTTGTTATCCCATCAATTTGAGTATTCTCTTCAATGCAAATAATAATGCATTCATACATTATCACTTCATACGAATCATGCACTCCCACAAATACTAAATAGGGGGCCCACTCAACAAGCAGAACAAGAAAATTATGAAGAACTCTTAACATTGCATAGACACCAGTTGAATATTCTTATGCGACTTGGAGATGACAACCTATTAATCATTTTTTAATTTTTTTCTTCAACACGTTCCATAATTACATCATAGTAACAGTAAATTTATGTAAAGAAACACAGATGTCTATGACACCATGATCACATTTGCATATTTCTTTTTCATCAAATTGTTAATATCTTTTGAGTTTCTAAATTACCATCTTTCACAATTTTTGGTGATTCTTAAAAGATACAATATAACGTAACAGTACCTCTAATCATTTTAATAGAATCATTGTAGTCACACTATCTAGATAACATTTTTCTTCTTCAAGAGCTATTATCTCAGTAATAATGAAAAAATTGATTATTATTCAATTATTATGACTATTAGATTAGACATAAAATAGAGCAATGGCATAAAAATTTGAAAAATATGTGTATTTATTGTTAATAGTTGAAAGCAGTTACAGAATAACTATAAGAATTTGGAAAGAATTAGGTTATTAAAAGAAAGAACAAATAGTGAACCAAATTACAATAGAAAAAAAAGGAATAAATTGAAATACGAAATACGAAATACGAAATAATAACAAAGGAAAAATGGAGTGGATGTAAAGATATAAACTGCATAGAATCTGCCAGCTTTCTCAGAAATTTCGAATTCCTTGGGCTATATGTGAACATTTTATTTCTTATCAAATCTTAATTCTCCATGATAAAATATGTGATTTCCATACCACATGATTTTTATGGGAAGTCAAACCAGCTTTGAAAAGAACAAAATATACATAGAATCCATCACACCAATACAATAGATAATAGAGTATTAAACAAAATATATGGTACTTACAGTCTTATTACAAAGGCACTAGCTATAATGTTCAGGAGGGCTATACTTTCTTGTGAGTAAAATGCTAAGCTTGAGCCACAAAATCTGGTTAGTTTTAGAATCCTCTCATTTATTAGTTGTGTTATCTTAACCTCTCAAGTTTATTATTTTCTCACCTGTAAAATGAAGAAGTTTAGGTAAATTATCTCTAATGCTCCCTCTAATTCTAAAAAGCTGTAACTATTATTTCAAAGATGCTATGGATGCTATTTCAGTATTTGTGAGTCCAGTCTTTTGTGTGTAAGTGTTGGAGGTAGGGAATTGGGAGGTGAGAATTTAAGTAACTGTCTATTGGTTGAGTACAACATGAATATATGTCAAGATCTCAGAAAAAATCAAACACAAAACCCCTTTAAAATATTGGGGAGAATACAACACACAAATATATCATATATTTGACAGAACAAAATAAAACAGAAAACCAATTTAAAAATAATCTAACTTTGTAAACAATTGTTCAAGATGGATAGTTGCCTTTTCATGGTAATAGTCAACTATATTACATATTGAATTGAGAAATTTACCTTAAATTATTAAGATATTGGAAAGGATTTTTATGTAATCTTAATCATGGAATTTGCATCAAAAATAAAGCAATCTTAAGTATTTTCTAATAGCATTTTCTTTAAAGAGCATTAAGGGAATGGGAATGATTCAAGGGAATAGAGAGAGAACATTTTAAAATTTTAAAATTTCCATTTTTTATTATATTATACTTGGAAAAAGGTGAGTATTAAGAAAAAATATAATACATATTAACTGAATATTGAGATTTGCCCTTTTAAAATAATTAAATGATTTATTAATAAATGAAAATTTAAATCTATTTTTGAATATATTTTATATCCCCAAATGCCCTAAAATCTGATTTCCCTATGAAAAATCAGATATTTTACATTTTCATATTATTTTCCATTTTTATTCATTTTGAATGAAGTAAATTAAAAAAAATATATATATATATATTGCTACCAAATGGATTTGATAATACACATGGATTGGCATTTTGGCAAGGCAAAATGATAGAACCAATGACAGAACCAATTCATCTCATATTATTTGAAAAGTAACATCAATATTTTTAATTGAATTTCAAGGATTATTTAAGAAAGTAAGAAATAAAACTTTGTGTTAGCAAGTCTTCAATGTCAAACTAAACAGTTTGAGGTTCAGACATAGGCAGCCATAATATGTTTCTGGACAAAAGAATGATATGATAAAAAAAATATTTGAGGAAAGCTTAGCTGAGCAAGAAAGACTAAAAGCAAGAAGTCCAGATGAAGTGCCTTGCCATAGAATAAAATTCTGTCAAGTAATAAGCAATGTTTTACACCTACTACATTCAAGACACTATCCTTGATACTCAGGAAGATACAAAGAAATTTAAAATCACATGCTTGGTTTTGTCTCACCTTCCTCAAACAATTCATTTCCCAATATATTGGTTTCAAAAAGGAGAGATCTAAGAGAGGACTTGACCAATTTATTTCTGAACAGATAATTGATCCATTCCTTGTTTAAAAGTCAAAGATCTTAAATTATATGCCAAAATTTCTTTTCATCTTCAAAATATCCTTTTGAAGTCATTTTGAAATATCCTAATCAGAGAATCAAAGGAGTCTTTCCAGGAGAAAAGACTTTGTATTCCTAGCATGTTTAATTCTTTTCTTCATACAGAGTACCTAGTAAAAGTTTGGTGTTGAAGATTAATTATAGAGGTGAGGAAAGGTTTCCTATGGATCTTGGACAAATGAAGGACCAAAGGAAAAGTGGTCAGATGCAGATTACCCATAATTAAGGCCAGACAGAAATATAATTTAATATTTATTATAGATACTCAACCATAAAATCTCTGCTCTCCTTAAGCATTGGTCCCTTGGTTTTTCTTCCTTCTCTAATAATAAATAATGAGAAGTACTATTTGAAATATGTAGTAAATATTTATTAAATTCTTGCTATGGGTCAAACTATCATTTTACATATATTATTATGTAGATAGATATAGATATATTCTATGTCTATATTTGCCAAACAGAAAAAACCAAATTAATTCATTTCACATTGAAAAATGTACATGTATATAAAGAATCAGTTAAAACAAAATTTGAAATACTTGACAAATGACCAAATCAGGGAAGATTTTTAATTTCTCATTTTGTAATTTCCTGTGATTGGTTTTTTTTCCAAATGAAGTTAATTTTTCCAAAATGAAGGTTTCATTTAATGCCATTATTTCTACATAGATTAGTAAGAGGCACCAGAAAGTGATTTGTAGTAACCTTTAAAAAAACAGAGTTGAGAGCTCTGTTCACAGTGGGTGTTCAAAAATGTTGAGTGATGAGCATTTCTATGTATTACTATTTAAGTAACTCAATATTTAATGCCATTATGAATTGAGAAAAGTAAAATTCTATTAAAATAATTTTGGGTGATTAAGAAAAGAAGAATTTTTAATATATGTTAAATATTCCTTGTAAAGTTGCCTTCAAAAAGAAATTTTCAAGCAAGAAAAATATTAAATAAAATGAAATTTATTCTTTCTATGAGAGGATGCTCAAGAGATATTTTCATTATACTATGAGAGTGCCATCAAAAGAAATGACATCCATATTAGTATATTAACTTGCATTTCATAGTCATCTAGCCAACACAGAAATGTAAAGTTACTATTCAGGAAGCAAGGAAACACATCATTAGAAAAATGGTAAGTTCACCTCTGGTTAGGTGATTTTTGAAGGTTAATTGTTTCTAGGTAATTATCCATTAATAAATAAAAGTTGAAAGTCACAACTCTTTCATGTCCCAAATTCACTTAATCTAATGCAGCAATAGCTAAATAGCTATGATTGAGGCACAGCTATTGGTTAAATTTAACTATTAAAAAGTAAACAGAAGGATAATTAATTGGCTAGTTATTCTTCTCTGATGCTGACAATACCTCATATATATGTCAAGAGATTTTAAATAACTTCAACTCATTTATTTTCTTCATGTCTATATGTCATAGGTCTAAACCAAGCTGCATCAATCTTGAGAAACCTGAAAATAAAATATTCAACTGTCAAAAATATTTATATGAGTGACCTATTTTTAATGTGTATAATCCAAATATAAAGCCCAAGGGTGGCATGTGGACATTTTGGGTTTTCTAATCTTTAAACAGCCATTGAGAACAGAAGTGGGCCACCAGTTTTTTATACAAGGATACCTATATTCTAATTACTCCATTTCACCCTACCTTTTCCTTTCCTATCTTTATATAAAGATCTGTCTTCAGAGATCACGATGACATGGTATTCTAATCCCCAATTTTGATTACATGCATTTGTAGTCATTACTACAAGGGAGGAAAAGATGTTTGGTGGATTTTTAATTTCATTTTCATGTTTTCTTCTCCCTAGATTTGGAGCCAGAAGGAATCTTCAAAGTCTTCTAGTACAATGCTCCCATTTTATAGTTGTTGCAGAAACAACCAGATGGTCAGAACTGGAAGAGCAGCAACTGGAAGAGCAGCAAGATTATTTCATCTAATAGCCATTCGATGAAATAGCAAACTTGGTCTTGTTTTTCATGTCTACTTTTAACAACTGAGAATGTAGTAAAACCCATGAAAAGAATATTGACAGTCTAGTAACTTGTAGGGCAAAATGTTGAGGGGGAGGTTTTTAGGGGTAGAAGGTTTTTAGGAGTGGAACTGCAATCTTAAAGTAGGGATAAAAGTCTGTTGAAGCCTATAAATCCTAGGAAGTAGGTGGGGCTTCTTGGAGATTGAAGGGTCAGTTCTCTATTGCCATAAAGTTTAATTCAGTTTCCCAGAGATCTTCAAACTGAGAAATGTACTAAAAGTCTGGGAGACAATGAGACCCACTGAAAACAGAAAGGAAAGTATTTTCACAATTTTTTGTGGAATACAATTTGCTCTGTATCCTATGTATATTGTTAGCATTGCTGATATGAGGAACTATGATAACTGTATCCACATCTGTAGAAACTTAGATAAAAATCACATTTTAAAGATACCACTGGTTCATTTTGTAGGGAGAAAATGAGTCAAATTCTGAAAGTATGGAGAAAAAATTTGAATGGAGACATGATTCAAAAAGGAATTTCAGGTAGATTTAGCCCAGTCATATCACCTACATCTTATCATGCCCTCCATATTCTGTGCTAATAACCTGTATCAATCCTCATCTTAGGAATGTCCTCTCAGTGTGTCTTCATCTTTTAAAATGATTTCTTTCTATATCCACATGAGGTTCCACTTTCTCTCTAAATACTTACTATTTTCTTCAGTTATAAGTGAATTATAATAAAATTATAACATATATATGTATGTATACATCTATATATCATGTATATTGTGGTTAAAAGGCTGCAAGTGGCTATTACACAAAATATGAATTGATTTCCCCCCTTTTTATCTTTCATAGTTTATATGTTATTCACACAATATGGTTCAACTTGGGATATATACAGAGTATATATTTTATTTCCTCTCTAATAGACAGTAAGTTTCTTGAAAATATAGATTATATAATTTTCCTCTTTTTTTGTATTGGTGCCTATAGTGTCCTGAAAATAGGATAGCACCTCAATCGGGACATGATCTGATGAATATTCTGCTCTTACCAGCTATGCAGATCACATTTTTATCCCATGAGAATCTTGTCTATTTTCTCTAATAATCATCTTTGGGAGTCCACCCATTGTACTAGAAAACTTATAATTTTATAAAAGAAATTAAATGGGTACAAGTGTATTCTTCAACTATCTATCCTTACACTCACTACAGAAGGGCCCTACTACCTTTTCTTGTCATATACTTCATGGATAATATAATTTTGTGCTATATTTCAAGCTAATTATTGTTAGCACCATATTCTGGGCTACCTATGGAAAACACATGTCTATTTAGTAGCCTTAGTCTTTGGCAGTTTTGATTCTTCAGAGATAATGTTGCTCCATGACTGAAAATCATATAGCCATTAAATTGGAAAATGGGAGAACTGTATAATAATATAACTTCTTAGTTTAGATTTGGAATATTCGAGCTCCTGCCAGCCTACCTGGCTAAATCTGTTTCCTACTCTTAAATCCTATTTTCCTCTAACAAATTGCAAGTTTCAATTCGTCAACATATTTATTAAATGGCTACTATGTTCAGTCATTATTTTAAGTGTTAAGGATTCAAAGACAAAAACAAAATCATAATCATCTTCAAAGAACTTACATTTAATTGGGAGAAAGGGAAAGGAAGAAAGCAGCAGCAAGTGTTTAGATAACAAAATAAAAGATCATCTGAGGAGGAAGAAAACAATAACATTTTGGAAAGGGGAGGTGGCAATGACAGACTTGGTGTAGAAGTTAGCACTTGAACTGAATCTTAAAGAAAACTAAAGATATGAAGTACAAAAGTTGAGATAATATATTCCAGTTATGGACTATCACTAGTTAAAATGGTCAAAGGTCAGAGGTAGAATGTCAAATATGTTGAAAAGTCAAAAGACCAAACTAGCTAGAGCACAGAATATGTAAAAAGAGTAATATGAATTAGACCTAGATAGGTGGGTACAACCAGAATATGATGGTTAAAAAATTTGTATTTTCCCTAAAGGTTTTTTTTTAAACCCTTGTACTTCGGTGTATTGTCTCATAGGTGGAAGAGTGGTAAGGGTGGGCAATGGGGGTCAAGTGACTTGCCCGGGGTCACACAGCTAGGAAGTGGCTCAGGCCGGGTTTGAACCTAGGACCTCCTCTCTCGAGGCCTGACTTTCACTCCACTGAAGTACCCAGCTGCCCTTCCCTAAAGGTTTTTAACAAGAGATTGGCATTATAATAACCATGCCTTAGGAATTTTATTTTTATGTCATTAAATGATAGGGATTGGAGACAAGAATAAAAGAAATCAAGGAAATTGATTCAGATGTAATAGTAATAGTAACAATAATAATAATAATGGTAAACTCTCTCTCTCTCTCTCTCTCTCTATATATATATATATATATATATATATATATATATATATATATATATACCTCTTTAAGTTTTGCAAAGTTCTTTATGTATGGTATCTTAAAAATACTGTGAAGTTGGTTAAATATTATTTGACAGGTAAGGAAAACAGGCTAGAGAGTAAATTACTGACTAGTATCAAAGAGCTCATAATTGACTAGCACACTTCACAAAAAAATGACCATTTTTGAATACTCAAAGCCTCACAATCAAATGTAATAAATCAGAAGTATTAAACACATCCTTTACAAACAATAATGCAACAAAATTACATTCAACAAAGGTTATCCAAAAGAAAGACTAAAGGTCATTTGAAAATGAAATAATCTTATCCTAAAGAATGAAGAGATCAGAAAAGAAATCATGGAAACAATAATTTCATTAAAAAGAATGATGATGAGACAACATACCAAAATTTATGAGATATAGTCAAAGTTGTACCTATAGAAAAACTTATTTCTCTAAATGCTTACATCAATAAAATAAAGAAAGAATAGAATAATGAATTGGGCTTGCAACTAAAAAAACTTTGGAGAGGAAAAAACAAATTAAAAACTCTCAAGCAACACAGAAGTCTTGGAAATCAATGAAAAGGTTTTTAAAAGTGAAAGTAAGAAAACTAATCAATAAGACAAGAGCTGATTTTATTAAAAGATATAATAGACCATTTGTCTAACAATTTCAAAAATGAAAGAAGAAAACTGAATTATCAGTATAAAAATGAAAAAGACAAAATCACAACCAATGAAGAAAAAAATCAAAGCAATTGTTAAAAGTGATTTTGCCCAACTATGTGCCAATAAATCTGATAGTCCCAATGAAATTGATGAACACTTAACCACATTAACAAAAGGGGAATAGAATGCTTAAACAACTCTATCATAGAAAAATAAATTTAACAAATCATCAAATAATTCTCTAAGACAAAGGCTCCAGGGTCAGATGGATTCACATGTGAATTCTACTAAACATTCGAAGAACAACTAACTCCAATATTACATAAACTTATTTGGAAAAAATAGGGCAAAGGGAATCCTTCTAAACTCTTTTAAAGATGCAAATATGGTACTGATATCTAAACCCCAGGAAGAGCTAAAATAAGAGAAGTTAAATTATAGACCAATCTTAATAAGTAATATCAATGCAAAAATTTTAAATAAAATACTAGCAAGAATATTTCACCATTATATCACAAGGATCATACACCATGATCAGGTAGGTTTTATACCAGGAATACAGGGATGGTTAAAAGTTAGGAAAACCACTAACATAACTGACCATATGAGCAACAAAAGCAACAGAAACCTTGTGATTATTTCAATAGATACAGAAAAATTATTTGACAAAATACAATATCAATTTCCTAATGAAACATTATAATAAATGAAACCTTCCTGAAATTCATAAAGTGTATCTATCAAGACCACCAGCAAGCATTATCTATAATGAGAATAAACTAAAAGTCTTTCCAATATATTCAGGGATAAAGCAAAAGAAATCATTATCACCACTACTATTTAATATTGTACTAGATATACTAACTATAGAAATAAAATGATAAAAAGAAAGTGAAGGAATTAGAATAGGCAATGAAGAAACAAAGTTATCACAATAGCTTGTTATTCATAAAGAATCCCAGCGAATCAACTGAAAAAAGAATTGAAATAATTAATCACTTTGGCAAAAATCCAATACCATTAGAAAGAAAAGGAAATGCATTGAAAATAACTCTAAGCCATATAAAATACCTGGAAGTATATCTACCAAAAGATATGAAAGAGAATTCTTTATTCCATTGTCTATCTTGAGTTAACACAAACTTAAGTACCTCACTAGATTGTGAAGACAGGATTAACTCTCCTATGTCTACCTTTTGATTGAATCAACACAAGCTTGAACTACGTGGAGGAGCTGCAAACCACTTAGTGAATTCACTCCCTCAGACACTTAATCAGCCAGGATGAGTATTTACCTCTGCAGAAGGTGAGATTTAGAAAATTCACACCCTTCCATGAGAATTTACCCCTCCAGAAAGTGAGAACTGGTTCCCACAAACACTTCCCCCTGGGCAATGCTAGACAATTTGGAAGCTGTGATTGGCCCCTGTGAAGAGGGAAGGGACAATAAGTTGCCATAAAAGCAAGCCTCAAACTCCCTCAGAGTAGATGGTCTTTGAGAAGATAATCTGAAGAGATTTTCTTCCGGAGATCTTCTTCTGACTGGGGAGAGTCTTTGGGGGAGCTTTGCTGGAGAGTGTTGCTTGAAGTGTGCACTTAGAGCTTGACTTCAACTGGGACTCTGACTCCTAGACTACTTTGCTGGATGAGTTAAAGGCTGACTCCTTTCCTAGTTTCCTAAAAGACTATCTTCCATCTTGGAGGCAGCATGGTTACACACCACCAACCTTCCTGTTTGAGAACTAATTAATCTCTGTCTGGGTTAATGAGACCCAGAGTAAACATTTCACATTTCTCTACTTTATTATTTCCTCTCCATTTTGCAAATATGTAAGAGTAAATTTCTGACTTGAGATAAAATAAATATTGATGACCACATAATTTCATAAAATTATTGTCCAACCATTAATGTTACTCTTTACAATCATATCTATCAACTATATGAACATAATTATAAAGTACTTCCTGCAAATAAACTCAGATATAAACAATCAGAAAAACATTAATTGATCATGGAAAGGTCAAGCCAATATAACAAAAATTACTATTTTACCTAAACTAATTTACCTATTCACCATACCAAATAAACTACTGAAAAATTATTTCATCCAATTAGAAAAATAACTAAATTAATCCAAATAAACAAAAAGCCAAAAATATCAATGATGTCAATGGGGAGTGGGGATAAAGGAAAAAGACCTATCTGTAGCAGATTTCAAAATATACAGTGAAGTAGTTTTCATCAAATTAATTGGATACTGGCTAAGAAATAGAGTATTGGCTCAATGAAATAAATTAGGTAATCAACACATTGTAGTTATTGTTCATAGCAACTTAGAGTTTGATAAACCCAAAGATCCAAGCAAGCTATTGGGGAAAGAACTCACTTTTTAACAAAAACAAAAACAAAGAAACAAACAAAAAACTCCTGGGAAAAATGGAAAGCAGTATATCAGAGCCAAATTTATAGAAATTGGAAGCATTTTGCAACTGTTAAATATTTGGTCAGGATATGAGCAGGCAATTTTCAGAGAAAGAAATTAAAACTATTTATAGTCACATGAAAAAGTGCTATACATTAGAGAAATGCAAATTAAAACTAGACTGAGATACTACCTCATACATATCAGATGGACTAACATGAAAAAAAGTAAGAGAAAATAACAAATGTTGGAGGGAATGTGGGGAGATTGGCACACTGATACAATGTTAGTGGAACTGTGAATTGATACAATCATTCTGGTGCAATATACTCAAGGGTCATAAAACTGTGCATATGCTTTGACCCAGCATTACTACTACTATGTCTGTATGCTAAAAAGATCAGAGATAAGGGAAAAGGTTCTCTCGGAACCAAAATATTTATAGGAACTTTTTTTTTTGCTGGCAATGAATTGGGAACTGAGGGGCTGTCCATTACTTGGGGAATGGGTGAACCAATTGTGGTATATGGTTGAAATATAATAATGTTTTGACACAAGAAGTGACAAACGGGATGAGCTCCGAACAACTTGGAAAATATATATGAACTGATATAAGGTGAAGTGAGCAGAACCATAAGAACAATGTTTACATTAACAGAAATATTACACAATGATTAATTGTGAAAAGTTAAACCATTATCAGCAAAGCAAGTTTCCAAGATGACCAACCATGGCCAAAGAAGGAACTGTTGGATTCTGATTACAGATCAAAGTATGTCATCTTCCACTTTATTTTATTCATGGGTTTTCTATTGTATGTGTGACATGTGTCTTTTATAATGACATGTGCAATTCAGAAATATGTTTTTATATGAAAGCAATTGTATAATCAAAGTCAGACTATTTACCGACTCAGAGAAGAAAGGCAGATACTTAGAAAATCTGAAAACTAAAATTTCAGAAAACAATTGCCAAACACTCTTTCTATACTTAACTGAAAAAATAAGTAAATAATTTAATTTTAAAAAGAGGAAATCAAGCACATCTAATCACAGAAAAAGAAATTGAACAAACCATTAAAGAATTTCCAAAGAAAAAAGTCCCAGGGCCAGACAGATTCACAAGTGAATTCTACCAAATATTCAAAGAAAAATGAACTCTAACATTTTATAAATTATTTGGACAAATAAGGGAAGAAGGAATTCTTTCAAATTCTTTTTATGGCATAAATATATTGATACCTAAACAAAGGAGCTCTGAAATAGAGAAAGAAAACTATAGACCTATCTCTCTAGTTTAATATAGATTAAAAAAATCTTGAATAAAACACTAGCAGGGATATTAGAACATTGTATCACAGGAATCATACAACCTGATCAAGTGCTTTTTTTTATCAAGAATGACAAGATGGTTGTCATTATTTTTTTCATATTAAGAAAACCGTCAGCATAATTTACCCAACCAAATAACAAAACCAACAGAAATTATACAATTATTTCAATAGATGCATAAAAAAGCATTTAAAAATATAGCACCCATTCCTTATAAAAACATTAGAAAACATTGGAACAAAAGGAACTTTCCTTAAAGATAAATAGCATCTATCTAAAACCATCTGCAACCATTATCTGTAATGAGGATGAATTAGAATCCTTTCCAGTAAGATCAGGGGTGAAGCAAGGATGGTCATTTTCACAGCTTCTGTTTAATATTATACTAGAAACTCTCTCTATAGCAATAAGAACACAAAAGAAAATCGAATGAATTAAAACAGGCAAAATGAGAAAACAAAACAATCTCTCTTTGTATTCGGAGAGAACTCAAGAGAATCAACTAATAGAAATAATTAACAACTTTAGTAAAGTTGCAGGAAGCAAAATAAACCTACATAAATCATCAGCATTTCTATTTAACAAGAACAAAGTTCAACAGCAAGAGAGAGATAATGAAACTCAATTTGAAATAACTGTAGCAAATATAAAATCCCCAAGGCGGTTATACACTAAAAACAAATCCAGAAAGTAAATGAACACAATTAGAAAATAATACAGATAAAGTCAGACCTGAAGATTTGGAAAAAATATAAATTGATCAAGGATAGATGGATCCAATATAATAAAAATTGCAATCCTAATCATTATATGAAATAATCAGAAATTATTTCATAGAACTAGAAAAAAAAAATTACAAAACTCATCTGAAAGAAAAAAAAAAGGTCGGGTACCAAGGATATTAATAAGATATAAAGGAAGGAGATCTACCTGACCCAGTTCTCAAACTATACTGTAAATCAGCAATCATGAACACAATCTGGTCCTGGTTGAGAAATAGAATCCTGGCTAAGAAACAGAAATCAATGGAATAGGTTAGAAAACTAGCACACAGTAGTAAATAACCATAGCAACCCAGTGTTTGATAAACCCCATGATCCAAGCTATTGGGGAAAGACCTCATTATTTGAGAAAAACTGACTTCCCTATGCCAGTTTCTCGGTCACATGATAGGTGCCCCACTGCTCATCTAGCCACCTCCTCTCACTGTGATTCTGAGGCAAGAGCCCTATTTCCTTTCCCCAGTCCAATTTTATTCTTCTTGTGACATAATTTTTCTAAATTCCTCTGATTTGGTGGACCTCAGTTCTGGATGAGAGGCAGTACTTCCAGGTAAGTAGTAATGTTGAACAAGAGGCAATGTTCTTCCATTCCCCCTTGAAGCATGAGTTTCCTTATCTTAAGTAACTCGCTGAAAGATAAAGTATCAGCCTTTGTTCTTAATTCAGTCAAAGGGTAGCACTGAATTACAATATCAGAGAATGATCCATTTTCAAACTCAATATGAAACCTTTCCTTTAAAATTTAAGATGGATCTTAGGGTACTAAGAGAAAGAAAAGGGATACAAGCTAGTGTTAAATTCTCACAAGCTGAATCACAAAGTGCAAAGAAAAATTTGTCAGAAATTGTTTCTATATGTAATTGAAAAATAATTTTAATTTAAAAAATAAGTACCTGGATTTGAACTTATCTTCCTGACTATGAGTCCAAAATTCTGTCCAATGTATCACCTATTAATCTGACTGAGAGATGGTGTCTATGTGAGTAAAAAGAAGAGGACATAAATGACAAAAAAGTAAAAGAAGAATTGACAAAATTTAGCAATCAATTTGCTATGAGGGTTTAGGGAAAAAATAACAGATAATGATGACTCAAAAGCTAAAAACCTGGGCTACTGTTAAGGTTGTCATGTTTTCAACAAAAGTAAGGGAGCTGGGAGAAGGAGCTCTTTTAGAGGGAAAGATTAATTCAGTTTTTAGAAATGTGGAACTTGAGATGCTTATGAGATTCACTCAAGGATATATTGAAAATACAGTTAACATTATTTTCAGGAGAGAATGTATTGAATATATAAATTTGAAGTCATATTTTAGAGATGAACCGTAACCAGTTGGGAATTGATGAGATCCCTCAGAAAGAAAATGTTTTGTATTCATTTAACAATGGCAGGAAATAGTAATAGTCAAACACATAGCAGGCATTTGATGTTTATTGAATTGAAATAAATTTAATTTTCACCCACTAAGACTTTATGGAACTTGAGAAAGCATTTTGACCTCTGTTAACAGCCCTTTCTTTTTCTATGTAAAATAGCAGTTGCATTAACAAATTAAAGGTCATGTTTGTTGGAAGACTCAAAGAGCCATTTTCACCAATTTGCCTTTGCAATGCTTTGTCATACACTTAAGTGTTATTTCTCCTAATTTTTATATCTCCAATTTTCTCTCAAATTGAAAACTTATTTTAAAACTATCTTTCTATATCAAATGTATTAAGATCACAAAAACAAACAAACAAACAAACAAACAAAAAAACCAAGAAACTTGGAGAAGAAAAGGGTGGAAGAGTTTATTCAATTCCTTTTGGATACGTTTGATTTTCTTTTAAAACTTTCCTTTCCATTTCAGAACCAATACTATATTATACGATTTGTATTGATTCCAAGATAGAAGGCAGTAAGGGTTAGATAAGAGGGGTTGAGTGACTTGCCCAGCTTCACACATCTATGATGTGTCTGGGGCCAGATTTGAATCCAGGTCTTCCCACATCCAGAACTGGATCTCTAATTTATGAGATACTGTCTAATTTTCTTGTCAATTTAATTTGTTTTAGATAATTCTTGCAGTTACACAATATATATATAGCCATGCAAAAATTTATATTCTTAGTTCTTAGTGTGAAGAAAGCTTGAATGATAGTGACATGATAAATGCCATAATTTTGCTTTAAAATTATTTACGTCTATGTATATGTATATATATATACATATATTAGTAAATAATATTGCTTGACCTCAAGTCAAGAGCTACAGCTAATTTTCTATGCTAGTTCATGGCCAATTTAATTTAACTTTTTCCTTACTCTTTTCATTGAGTAGAAAAGAATTGAATTGACTTCTATTTATGACTAGTAAAATAACTGACTCGAAAGGATGGGAAAGATTACATATATAATTGCTTAAATTGCTCAATATATTCAATTTAGAAACATGGCTTTCTAAGTAACAAAAATTAGGATTTAAGTTGAAAGATTTCATATGGGGGATACAGGAACTGGATACTCAACAGCATTTTAGTTCATACATAGCAAGGCAAGAAATATGTTACAATGAGAAACAATTAATAGTGTTCTCCATTAGCTGTTAGTCTTCACTATTTATAACCTCTGACCCATCATTTCCACATAATTAGAAATCTCCTATATTTAAGGGAAAATATTATATTTATGTAAGAGGTATTCTTATGGTAGAAAACATCAGACCCATGTTTGAATATTTGTAAGAAAATAAATTCACTGGATGTTTTATTGGAAAATATTTTTGCCACATGCCAAAGGCAGTTTTCCTTATTTATCAAGTGGTTTCTATTTAGATTTAATCTCTTAATCCATAACATACCTTACATATTAAAAAACATGAATGACTATGTTTCATATGGGAAATAAATGTCAAAGGCTCAAATAACACCAGAGTAATTTCTGTCAGTGATTTAGACATCATTGTTAAATATTTACATAACATGGCTTGAATGAAAGCAAAAATTATGCATTTGGTATGAATGAGATGGCATTTATCCAAAGGAAAATAATCTTTAAAAGCCTGTCCAAAAACTGTTACATATGTTTTAAATAAGGTCCCATTATTTCAGCTGTTCTGAAACATATTTCTGTAAGTTTTTATTACCATTTCTACTTCCTAAAACTGATGTTTTTTATTCAGGTTAACTAAGAGCTCATAATTTTATAATGTCTATATTTACAATAATAAAACAAGTTACTATAGAAATTATGATACAGTAAAATTCAATACCTTCTTGTGATTAATGTCCTTTTTTTGGTTCATTCTATTTATAAACCAATACAAATACTGCATATAAAATTTAAGTCTCAAATTAAGATTAAGATAAAAATTTTTATGCTAAAACTACCATAAGGTTCAGCAAAGAATTAGAGACCCTTTCACTAGATGTGTGGATCTATTGATAAGAAATGTAGACAGTAGGCACATAAACTCTGTTTGCAGAAAAAAAAAATTACAACTGTTAAAAGTTAAATATACTTAAATGATTTTTGTTCGGTTATTAAATATAGTGGATGGTATAAATTTGATTCAATTCTTTATTGAAAAAATGGGACCTTTATCATAGACACTTGCTATAAAATGTCTCTCCCAGTTTTCTTTTCTTTTAATCTTGACTGCATTGGTATGAGTCCTTTTCTCTGACTTCTTCCTTAGCTAATGCCATCACAAACCCAGCACTGGGGAGATTAGAAGTCTCTCCCCAGAGGATCTGTTCATTGAGTACTTCATTTTATGAGTCTATTTTAAACTACTTAATTTATAACTCATAGAAGAAAGCTAAACTGATACCACTTGCTTATTTAAATTATAATAATGTAATGAATCCATTGGTTATCCAAGTATTTGTAAGACAGTTATGGATACCATCGTTAAGGAAATTAGATTTTTCATTGTTCTCCAAGTTTCATTCTTACTTTAATACAGTTGTAATAAATTATTGATCTTGAAGATTTACCATATAATAAAAATCTCATTTTGAGTTTCAGTTCATGCATTTGCAATTTACATGCTAATCTTTCTCACATTTGCATTCCAGGTTTGAAAGGAAGTACTAGTGGCTAGTGGATCATCACCGAGTTGATCACAGGTGATGAATTTTTTAGCCAAGAGCAACATGGATGACTATATATCCTAAATTATAGAAAGGTCTCAATCCACATTGGCAGAAGTAAAATCCAGAGGCAGGAAATCATGGATCCTTGACTTTTTGAAGAAAAACATCATCCACTTCTATTAAGTATACCTTAAATATATGTGGACATGCATACATACAAACACACACATATAACTTGTGTGCTGTGATTCCATTTTGTATTATTAATTTTGGAAAATGTTATAATATTCTATTCATTGGCATAATTGTTGGAACTGTAAGTAGATATATAGTTTAAATTAATAAATATCAATTATACAACATGGGTTAATGACCTTATTCTTCTTTGTGTTTGAGTATTGAAAAATTAGAGTCGAGAATGATTACATTATAGAATCTGAGAAGAAAGAAAAGGTACTGAACCAATAAATACACAAGCAAAAAAAAAGAGAATAAGGACCACTGATGAAAATAATACTGCCTCAAATCACATTCATTTATTTCAATCCCTTTCAGGAAATAAGTGAATGCTTTTTTTCTGTTTTTCTGTTATAATATACTGCTCAGCTCTTTTCATTTCCATAAGAATGCTCTTACATTAAAAATGAAAATAAAACATTTAAAAAGAGCCTTTAATAGATCAGTTCCATTTGATAATTAACATATGAGGTTTTCCTATAAAGGTAATCGTATAGATTCATAAACTTTAGGACAGACATTTTGGGTCATTTTTGAATAGTGATGATAGAATACAATTATTTACTCACAAAATGACAATAAAAGAGAAACGTTTTCCTACAAAAATACCATAGTTTTTAAATATCTATTTCCAAGTAGTGCTGGTCAGTAAAGAAATATAGTCTTAGCAGAGGACATGCTCTTTCTCCCATGCTGATCTTATAGCGCTTTAGAGTGCTATCTGTGAATCACTACAGATGAAGAATGGAGACCAAGAATGGGAAAGAATAAAATAAGCAAGGAAAAAACTAAGAAATGGAGCATTTTGCAGGATACTCTCTGTCTTTTATAAACTTCTCTCCAATTCACATTAGCTCCTTCCACCTCTTCTCTCCCTCATCCTCCTTCTTTGACTCTTTGCACAGGTTATATCTCCATGCCTCGAATGTACTTTCTCCTTAATTATACCACTTAGAATCTCTAATTGCCTTCCAAGTTCAGCTTGGAAGTGCATTTCTGATTTCCTCCCACCCTCAATTCTCTTGCATTTATTTTGTTTATATTAATATATATAAATACAATATATATATAATTATAATAATATAATATATATATGGTCTCTACCAGCAGACTTGTTAAATATAAAGACTTTAATTTTTGGTTTTCATCTCCAGTGCCAAGCATAGGACTTGACATATAGCAGGTCCTTAGTAAATGCATATTAATTGATTTTCTTCATCACCATTATTCAAGTGAAATTCACTTTTCAAAAGTACTGTGCCTAGGTACCTCCAACAGTAATGACAAAAGGAAAATCCCTACCAAGTTTCC
The DNA here is from genome assembly GCF_016433145.1 of Gracilinanus agilis. Lineage (NCBI taxonomy): Eukaryota > Metazoa > Chordata > Mammalia > Didelphimorphia > Didelphidae > Gracilinanus > Gracilinanus agilis. The sequence continues at coordinate 571,008,522 of NC_058130.1, read as the reverse complement.
TTTAGAAGGATTTTGATCTCTTAGTTCTTAAATATCAATTAAAATTCAGGACTTTAACAGAAATCAGTTTTTAGATTTAAAAGAAAAGAACTTAAAAACAACCTAATTCAAACTACTCATCATACAGTTAAGCCAAAGGAGCCCCAGAATAGTTGAGGTCAAATATTTTTGAGTCATCATGGATTAAAAGGTGATTAAAATAAGCAATCAATATTATAAACAAATATGATCCTCTAAAGAATCTTGATGACTTCCATTTGTCTTCCTGCTTTATCCCTTCATAAAATATTAAAAATACTCATGTTTTGGTTGCATTTATCAAGAATTCAAGTTGCATCTTAAAACATTCATAAAAGACTTCTTATTGACAAAGAGTTATTAAGACCACATTTTACTATATCCAGATACTCTTTGTATAATCAACAAGTAGTAAGCACAGTGGAATCATGCATTCTATTCAATGTTCAATAAATATTGTGAACATAAAACTTGTCTGCTTTAATAATGATTTGTCAATATCTGTATTTTTAATTCTCCTATTTCAATCACTGATACCCTTGATACATATATAATTCATTCACAAAAAGACTTTTATGAAGATGAAAGAAATGATTTTATAAAGTTGGCATTTATTTGAGGAGTCATCAATATCCTTTCAACCTTCTTTTATTATGTGTAACTACCTCTCTTTTGAGGAACCATGCCATTTAGTATTTTTCTTTTGTTTTACAGCCTCCTCTTCCATCTTAAAATCAATAGTGTGCATTGGTTCCAAGCCTTTATATTCTAATAAGGAAACTTACACCAAAAGAAGTTTAATAATTTACCTATTCTTACACAGGGAGCAAGTGTCAAAGTTGAGTTTTGAACCAAGGTCCTCTTTTTATTTTTCAAAGGGAAAATATATTATAAACAGCAAACATCATATAAAGCTAGGAAAAGTTCAAGGCTATTTATAGGACAGAGACCAGTTTGTCTATATGATCAATTACTTGAAGAGATTAATATGAAATAGGTCAGAAATGTTGGCTAGTAATAGATTGTTAAAGATCATACATTCCAAGTCTTTGAAATTTATTTAATTCTAAACTATCAACAACTGTATGAAAAAATACTCCAAATCACTAATAAAAAAATGAAAATTAAAGAAAGTTGAGGTTCTAATTCATGGTCATAAGACTGAAAAAAGGAAAGTGAAAACTATCGGAATATATAAGGGAAAATAAACACCATAGTATAGGAGTTGAGATGTAAGTAGATGTGACTATTCCTTGAAAGCTATTTGGAACTGTCATCCAAAGTTACTAAACTTGGTAGTGTCAATATTGGACCTATATTCTAAAGTCAATGAAAAAGGAAGGGGATCCATACGTACAAAACTGTTTGTAGCAACTTTTTTTATCTTTGAGGTAAAACTGTAGACTAAGGAGGTGACTACTACCAACTGAGGAATGGATAGATAAAATATGGAATATCAAGTAAATCAGGAATATTATTGTATAATATGGAATTGTAAAATATACTTTAGAAGAAACTGGAAAGACCTTCTGAAATGATGTAAAGGATAGTGTGAAGATCTGTTGAGAACAACTTTCTTAATGGTAACATTATTTAAGAAAAATAGTTTAAAAAAACTAGAAACATTATCAACTTAGTGACAAATCATGATCCCATAGGACCAAGAATGAAGACTGCTAGCAACCTCCTGTCAGTGTGGTGATGAACTTAAAATATGAAATAATTCATATTTTTGGAAATTTTTAATATTGGAATTTATTTTGTTTAACTGTATATTTTATGAGTTTTTCTTTCACATTCAATTGAGTGAGAGAGGAGAGATAAAATAAGTTCTCTTAAAAAAGTTATAATAATTATATTTCATGTTTAACAGTTCTACAGTGTTTACAAGCTATGCCCCTTAGAGCAAGTAAGGAAAACAGGTAACATCCCAATTTTATAAATGAACTAAATAGAGAGGACAAGATGATAGATGTGGCTCTTGTAAAAGGTTTAATTTGAAATGATTCTTAAAGGAAGCCAGGGCAGCCAAAAAAGACAAGAGATCCATAAAGGATGAATTATCCAAGGACAGAAAGGTATAAAAATCAGAGTGGGACCTGAATCCCCATTCTGATTCTAGAACCATCAACAAGCATATTTACAAAGATCTAAGGTTTGATGGTCTTAGTTTCTTGATAAATACAATTTTTAAAATACATATTTTATGGGGAAGTACTGACTTTTCTATCAATGAGAAAAAATGCTGTGGTTTTAACTATACAAATAAACTAAAACATCTTGGTCCACAGAACATTAACCACTAAAAGCCAGGTTATTCAGTCAAATACACAGGAAGAAAAAAAAAGAAAATTTATGGTGGAGAAATGAATATAATAAAAGTTGATTAAGTACAAATGACAAGTCTAGTGCTGCTGCTTTTTCAAAACAAAAGTCCATTGTTCATCTAAATTAAGGATAAATACAAAGGAATCAATAGGAAATTCTAAAGTGTATCTAAAGGACTTTCTTAATTTAATAATTCTGTGGGTATGAATATAATCTGGTTAAACACATTATGTGCAGGAAAATATATCCATGATGTTCATCTGTATTCTAAAAATATATAAAGATAGAAAAGAAGTAGCCAAATTGATTCAGAAATAAAAAAGGATAGCTTAAGAAGGAAATTCCCAAAGTCCTAAAAATTCTTTTTGGAATAATGCATACTGCCCCCTACTCAATCTTTTGTAATTTCAAAGAAATTTGAATTTTTGGATGTCCATCTTGATTCATTAAAAGTTAGGTTCAGGTTTGCAGGTTATTTCTATGTTCTAAATTGAGCCTCTTTGCTCTTTGGAAAACATGCTTTTCTCTCTTGTGATTTCTGGTAAGTGTAAAATAGTTTCATTTTACTAGAGTTTATTTGTTTTTATATTTGAAGGTCTTTCTCTTGGGGGCTTACAGAATTTGTTTGTCATTAGAATTGTTAAAGTTAACCACTCTGTCTTATAGTATGTAGCATAGAATTTTATTTGTTTTCTATATATTATATGTAGATTCTTTTGATTTGGAAATTTATTTCTGAGTTCAGAAATTTGGGGCTATTTTCTTTTATAATTTTTTGCAATGTGTTTTTACTTAATTTGTCCTTTTCTTGTTGAATATCAAAAGAAGATGATGTTTATTCATTTTATCTTATAGAGCTATATGCTTTTCTTGTATGGATTTAAGATTTTCTCGTACTATTTTTTTCTTTTGACTTCTCTTCGAGATTGTGCTTTTCTTTTGTTTTATTTGGTGATTTTTGTCACAGTAGATTGAAATATGTATTTCCCCTCTTCTGATCATTATTTCTACTGTGCAGGACATAAGACTTTTAAAAATTATTATTATTTTCTTTTTTTTAAGCATTCAGGAATAGTTTGTTGTAATTCCATGCTTTTGGGGGGGAATCTATAAGATGTCTTGGCTTCCACTGAAACTAGGAAATTGACCATCCTCAGTATCTTTATGAGTTACTTCTGAAGAGACAGAACTGGCCTGAATTTTATTCTGGGACATTTCCCAAAGGCCAGTTGGAGTTCTACACATACTAGCATTCTGTCCCAGTTCTCTTTGTTTCTCCTTTCTCTGACTGAGCACTGTGGCAGCCTTGTACTACAATTTCAGTACAAGTTTCTGCCTTTTGTTTTTCTATGATGCAATGAAAGGGAACCAGTGCTCAGTGAGATGAAGGTGAAAGATAAGCCTTCCATGCTATTAGATCATTGATTTTTTTGTCTTGTTAGGGTTTATGATATCCTAAGATCACAAGTTGAATTTCCTTCATTTCTTGCACATAATTCCTATTATGGAGAGGTTTCAGAAGTTGCAAGGATGGGAGGCAGTTTCTGGTCTTTTGTCTTTCTAATTCCATTTCTCGAATGTCCAGGAATTTTAATTTTTTCTAAATACTAAATAATTTTGATTGCCTTTAATCTTTTAAATTTTATTTTATTTTATTTCATTAAATAATTTCTAATTCCATAAAAGGTTCCAATTATGCTTAAAATATTTTTTTACATTTTTTAAAATTTTGAATTCTAAACTCTGTTTCTCCCTCCTGACTTTTCCCACCTCCTTGAGAAGGTATGCAATTTGATATTCATTAAACTTGTGAAGTCATATAAAACATCTCTTTGAAATATAATCATATCAACACTATTATTGCTTCCTTCCAGTAGGGGAATATCAATCACTCCTCTAAGGTTCCATTTACCATTCCTGAGAATTCTCAGACAAAAACAACTTTTCTCAGATATCACCATATATTAACAATTGCCTATTTGCAGTACATACACACATTCTAAAGAAAACTATATATTATATAATATATAATGACATTCACTATTTACATTTGTCTATAGATATTTAAATCTATACGTAACTACAGATACATGTAGATATAGCTATAACTGACTCCTCCATTTACTATCTATATAACATTAAACAAGTAATTTTTTTTCCTTTTCCAAAGGTCATTTTCTTCATCTTTAAGTGATGGAGTTAAACAAAATGATCTCTAAAGATACTTCCAATTTTATAACCAATGATATTTACGAACTGGAAATAATTCATGCAAATTGAATTAAATAGATATTCATTAATTCATCACTTATTTGGACATGAAACATAAAACTATTATACTCAGTAGAATAAATATATTTATCATTAATATTTTTATTATGAATAATATTTTTTCTCATAATTTTCCTTAAGAGAATTTATATGCATTGATAAAATATTATTTTGTCTATAAGCTAAAATATTATCATTTCAGCATTATTCAATGATTTTTAAGTCACATACCCAAAATGCCAATTGTTTATATTTGCAAATAATAATTATAGTGTCATTTTCCAAAAAGCAATCTTTTAAAATTTAATAGGGGCAATGGTTATTACTAAAATTCTTGAACAATTAAAATATCAAAAATTTAATCCATGTTCATTTACTCATATCACCCACATTAGTTTTTAGCAAATAACCTGCAAAATTTAATTAGTTTAGTTGAAGAAGAATTAAAGGACTTTTTAGTGTGCTAATTCATTAACAACTTTTAATAATGACATGATCCCAACTGACTTACCTCTAACTTTATTAGCATTTCTGATAATTAAATTAAAATTAGGCAACAATAAATTCACATGAGATTCAACAGATGTGAAATAAATGATTAATCATGTTATTCAAGATGTTTTATTTGGATTTTTCCTTCAGTATGAAGTTAATTTTTTTTTCTATGTAGCGGGACTGAATTATAACTGATAAAGGAGAGGCTACAACATTAAATCTGAGAAAGTCTGTGATGAAATTATATCTGAGGGAGAATTTTACAACTTAAACATTGGAAAGATTACAACATACATAATACATTTCTTCCAGGTATTATAACTTTAACTCAGATAATTAATTCCAGAGGCCATGGCACATAAATAGAAATTGAAGTTAAAAAAGAAGTAAAATTAAAAAAAAAAACTCAACACATCTATACAACATGAAATTATAATAACCATGCCTCAACAATATAACTATTATTTAGGGTAGACGATAAAATGAAAACACCGTACTCCTATGATCTTTTACCATTCCATTACTTGTTTCCAGTATCCTTGGTTAACACAGCTATGGACAACACATTTCTTTATACAATGAGGATGAGTTTTGTAATTGACTCCATATATAAACCCAAATTATATTTCTTTTCTTGCTCTATATATTATGAAAAATTGTAATCTGAGGAAAATGTATTCCATCTACTCTGATTCATTTACTCATTTTTTAAAGAATTTAATAGCTTCTTTTATCCTGTCCTTTTTTTCTTTCCTTTCTTCAGTAATACAATAGACCATTTCACTCATACCCATCATTTTGAAAACAAAGAATGAGGGATGTGGTGTGGTGTGTGAATGTATATGTTAGGGTACAGTGGGATACCTCAAGATATATTGGAACTATGGGAGCAAATATGCCATAAAGGGAATGTGTGGACATTGCCAGTAGCGTTTTGTCCTGGATCTGTGATTTCATCAGCTTACCACTACACTCAGATTTATAGGTTTAGGGAATTTCCTAGGATATGGAGAACACAGGTGACATGCCTAAAGTCACATAGGACTTATATCCCAAGAATCAAGTCTTGAATCTAGGTTTTCCCAAATTCCAAACTAGATTTCTTTTCTATCCACTACATCACATTAAACAGCTTCTCATTCATGTTCTAGTGTTTTGAATTATAGCTTAAATATAACTTTTTTCAACGTCTGTGTGTGTATGTGTGTGTGGGAGGGACTGAGTGAGAATTGGTGATATAACTACCAACAAATAATAATGATATGAAGTACAATGTAAAAAAGGCAAAGAAAAAGTTTTCACAAAATGCTATAAAGAAATAAGGGGTGATGATGGCTTTCTTCTGCGGAAAATGAGAATACGTGACAAATGTGGCAAACTGAGCCAAAATGAATGACTTCCACAAGTGATGTGCTGTATACATGCCAAAACTTCTATATTACATACCTTTATATATATAATCAAGATAGGAGAAAAGAACATCAAGCAACAGCTCATAGTACGGTTTGACTAGAATGTGAAAAGAAGGGAAAGCCAAAATGGAATGACACTCAACAAGGATGTAGGTGGCAAGCAAAGGATTTGGTACTTTATCCTAGAGTCAATCCAGACTCATTGGACATTTTTTTTAACATTTATTAATATACATTTTAACATGGTTGCCTGATTCATACTCCTCTTATCCCCTTCACCCCCCCCCACTCCTCCCACCCATGGCCGATGCGCATTTCCACTAGTTTTGTCATGTGTCCTTGATCAAGACCAATTTCCAAATTGTTGGTAGTTGCATTGGTGTGGTAGTTTCGAGTCCACACCCTCAATCACGTCCACCCC
>NC_058130.1:570996137-570996577 GCF_016433145.1 Gracilinanus agilis | reverse complement strand
CCCTCTGTATCTTATTTACCTTTTCAGGTTTCTCTCGATTTTTGTGGTTCGATGTCAAACTTTCCATTTAGCCCTGGTCTTTTCTGTGCAAATACCTGGAATTCTTCAATTTTGTTGAATGCCCATACTTTCCCCTGGAAATATATAGTCAATTTTGATGGGTAGTTGATCCGTGGTTGCAGGCCCAGCTCTCTTGCCTTTCTGAATATCGTATTACAAGCCTTACGGTCTTTTAGTGTGGAGGCTGCCAGATCCTGTGTGATCCTGATTGGTGCTCCTTGATATTTGAATTGTCTCTTTCTGGCTTCTTGTAAGATTTTTTCTTTTGCTTGAAAGCTTTTGAATTTGGCAATAATATTTCTAACCGATTTCTTCTCTGGGTCGAATGTAGTGGGTGTTCTATGAATCCTTTCGATGTCTATATTGCCCTCTTGTTGTAG
>NC_058130.1:570995638-570996037 GCF_016433145.1 Gracilinanus agilis | reverse complement strand
GGTGTTCTATGAATCCTTTCGATGTCTATATTGCCCTCTTGTTGTAGTACTTCAGGGCAATTTTGCTGAATAATTTCTTTTAGTACGGAGTCCAGGTTTCTATTAATTTCTGGTTTTTCTGGAAGACCGATTATTCTCAAATTGTCTCTTCTAGACCGGTTTTCTTGGTCTGTCACTCTCTCATTGAGATATTTCATGTTTCCTTCTATTTTTTCAGTCTTTTGACTTTGTTTTATTTGTTCTTGTTGTCTTGAGAGATCATTAGCTAACAATTGCTCGATTCTAGCCTTTAGGGATTGATTTTCGGCTATAATCTTTCAGTTTTCGGCCATAATCTTCTGGAATTCCTTTTCAATCTGGTCATTTCTGGTGTTCAATTGCAAGATTTTACCTTTTAAA
>NC_058130.1:570929145-570995539 GCF_016433145.1 Gracilinanus agilis | reverse complement strand
AATTGCAAGATTCTACCTTTTAAACAGTTATTTTCTTGCCAGATCTCTTCCATTTTCCTCAAAATCTCAGTTTTGAACTCTTCCATAGCTTGTGAGGAGTTTTCCTTATTTCAGGAGGGTCCGGATGCTTGTTTGTTCTCCTCCTCTGTTTGCTCGGTTGTCTGGATTTTCTCTGTGTAAAAGTTGTCGAGTGTTAAGGGCTTCTTTTTCTTGTTGTTATTCTTTCTCTTCTGACTTTCCTGAGGTTGGGTAGCCATCATTAGCCCAGCAGCTTCTCAGGTTTATCCTCGCGCTCAGTGTCTGTCCGCGGTCCATTGGTACCTAAGGTCTGAGTTCTGGTTTTTTCCAAGGTCAAGCCCCCTAGTGGACCCCCTTGCTTGATCCTCTGCAGGAGGTTCCTTTACAAGTCTCAGGGCGCTGCTTCCACAGTCGTATACAGGTCTGCACTGGTTCCCCACTCAGGTTTTCAGAGCTTTATTTCCTGGCTGTGTCTGCCTCCACCCACGCCTTCGCCAGTGCCTGTGCGCTCTGCGCTGGGCGTCCACTCTCTGCTCCGGCGCTCAGATTTCACTTGCGTTCTCTGGCTTATTGGGGTCCTAAATCTTGCTGCTCTCAGGAACAGGCCCCGGAGCTGCCAATGACTCGATGGGTGCCCCAAACTTGCTCTATTTCTTTTTAGCTGGCTTCAGAGCTATAGATTTTGTGTGTGGAGGGGGTGGGGGTGGGGTGGTTGCTCAGCCTGCGATTTAGTGAGAGCCCTTTATAGCCTGGAAATGTCTGGATTCCACGTACCTTCCACGCTGTGCCCTGTTGTGGGGTTCATCCGTTCATCTGGACTTGTTTTTATATCCCCTTGAGGAGTTTTGTGTGTTTCGGTCAGGAGAGGTTAAGAGCTGCTTCTTACTCTGCTGCCATCTTAACCCGGAACCCTCATTGGACATTTTTGAACAAAGATGTGCCTACAAATTCATAGTTGTTAATATGATAATATCAATGTAGCAGCTGACTTTATAATAGAGAAATTAGAGAGGAGGGATACAGAAGGCAGAGAAACTAATTAATAGACTATTATAATTGTCTGAACAAGAAAGGGTAATGATCATCTTTCATGAGTGAAATTTTTAAAGAGTAAACTGAGATAATTCTCCATTCACAATGTCATTTATTAAAAAGATCATGTTACCTGATAATAAAGAATGAGTATGATGATAGAAATTTTGACAAACTTCTAATCACCATGGATCAATTTATTACTTAGGATATCAGTAACTAGTAATCTGGGTCCTTGGAGTATCATGACCAAAGACCCAGCATGAGGGGCAATAAATTCTTTTAAACTGAAGCTTGACTTCCTTCTTATTAGCCTGATTGCACATCATTTGGACTTCTCCTGGCAAAGGCAAGGCAAATAGGTATTTTAATGAGAATGTGGTTTAAGAGCTCTTAGCTCCTCCCTACTTCTTCTTCATTGAGTGGGGCAGAACTAATCCTCCTCTGATATGATTAGTCTACAGCTGGGGAAGGGGGCTAGCTTTCAGATATGGATGATTATGCCCCTCTTTGACATTTATGGAATTTTAGTTGCTTCATGAGGCCTAGTTGCCTATGGAAATTTTGCCCAGAAAATAAAAGCCATATCAATCAGGTTTTAGCCAGTTTTAATTCCCATGCTGGAGAGAATTAGAAAACAAGAATAGGAGTATTGTCCCCTAGGAGGACCTAGATCAAATTGGCCCTCTAATGGAGAAATAAAAGCAAAGGATTTTGTCTAATAATAAAAAGAAGCAAAAGGAGGGCCTCATAGGAGATGCCTTGAGGGCTTGGAAAGATCACATTACTTGATCATACTCTTCAGAAACTTTCTGTCTTTCAAAAGTAGGTTCTGGCAAAGGGAGGAACAGGGTGGATCACAGAGTAATATTGGCTATTAAATAATATAGCACAATATTAATTTTCCTCTGTCTTAATTTGGTGTGAGATATGTAAGTGGGGGCAGCTAGATGGCACAGTGGATAGAGAGCTGGACCTAGAGTCAAAGAGACTCATCTTAATGAGTTCAAATCTGGTCTCAGACACTTACTAACTCTGTCACCCTGGAAAGGTTATTTTACCATTTGTATCATTTTCCTCATCTGTAAAATGAGCTTGAGATGGAAATGACAATCATTTCCAGTATCTTTGCCAAGAAAAGCACAAAAGGGGTCATGAAGAATCAGATAGGAGTGAAAGAAGACTAAAAAGATGTTTAAGTGGAGGGCGGGAAGAGATCTGAGAGGTACTTTGGAGGTAGATTTATCAGTACTTGAAAGTGCCAATCACCAAACATTTATTCAGAACCTATTAAATGCTAACTGGTAACATAAGAATGACCTTATTATGGTAGAGTTTGACCAATGAGGCCTTCACTGTTCGGCAGCCAATTTTATTAGTAATAGGGACATGAAGTTTTGCTATATAGAGTCCAATGTTTCAGCATCACGGGGTCCTATTTTCAGGGGAACATTATGCTTCCCTGTGGCAATAGCCACCTTATGGAATTGAAGATTTACAAACTTCTCCTTAATGCAGTGAAGCAGTGTGGAGTTGGGGAATTATTCTAAGCCAAAGATGAAAGGAAAGGAAGCAAAGGCATGGATTTATTAAGCAAAGCATGCCTTTTGTTTAGCAAAAGGAGCCCAAGCCCCTTCCTCAGTTTAGGGATGGACCCACAATGCAGTAGGATAGAGTTTTATACAGCAAAAACAATAAGACCAACAATTTAAAAAGAAATAATATGACATCAAGTAATCTGATTTCTAATTGGAGGAAAGATTAGGGACTTTCCAAATCTGGAGGGGGAGAGAGATCAGGTAAATTTCCCTGAATTCATTTAAAGAAGTGTCTCAATCCACCCCAAATTTCTGTAAACAATCAAAGGAACATGGAAACATACTTGATTGATCAGTATGTGGCCAGTTTTCAGATAAGACATATGGATTCCTTGAGATGTATAATTATGAGAAAACTTCTTATATCAAAATTGGTTCGGATTGCTTTTCTGGTCAGCAGATTTTAATTCCTAGGAAAAGGGTCTTACATAGCAAGTACAGGTAGTCCAGTTTTCCAATTACACAGGGGTAGGTTCAAACAAAGCAATACATTTTTCTCCCTATTCCCAAAACTGAATAAAGTTTTCCTTTAAGATAGAATTTGGATTAATACCATAATTGAATAGAAACTATCTCCAGAATGGGGTCGCAAGGTGGAGTAAGTGCGCTTCACTCAATTCCCACAATTAACTACTTGCTGTCCCAATATCAATTTTCTCACAGAATAAGTACCGTCCTAGGCACTGGAATCTGTTGCTTTGAATCTTACCTTAGATTTTAACTGTGAGCAAGGCACTAAAACTTGTTTAACCTAAGGTGTTTCATTTATACAGTGGAGCCAATAAAGCCTATTCTATCCTCCGAGTCTCAGTTTCTGCTTCCATAAAACAGAGCATCATTATATTGGTACTATGTATCTCAAAGTTGTTACAAAATCACTTTATATGCCTCAAAGTACCATATAATTGGAAGCTGTTATTCCCAGTCCTGTTTTATGGATTGAAAGAGATGAGATGCTTATAGAAAGGGTAGAGCTAAATCAAAATGTACAAAAGCTCTAAATATAAAGCCTATGATTTATTTAGATTAATTTGAAAATAAGTCATCGTTGGCAGCCAAAAGTGCCTTTTTTCTGAAACATAAAATGTAGCACAGAGTAAAGAACTAGCTTTCCCCCATTTTGGTATTGCAAAGATACACCAGAATACATAAATACTCTATTTGAAACGTTATAATTCTAAATGTTGGATTAATGACTTCAGAGATATTTATGGAATTATTTATAATCATTAAGTTCCCCCACCATAAAAGTTGAGTTATCTGTGCAGAGGTGTGTGTTATGGGGATGGTGAAATAGTATAAGACGTTGCATTTTTTTTGAAACTTGAAATTAAATAAAATTCTTTTCATTCTTTTTAATCAGACATAATGTCACCTTGAAAATTCCAAGGTAAACAAATGGTCAAAAAAGAAAGTGAAGTGTTATTCATCATTCTCTGTCCAAGGCATAGGAGGTCCTCCTGAGACACGTTCCCAAGAGGAAGAGGGAACACTGGAGCATTGTCTTTAGAGCACCCTCTTTCCAAAATATGAACTCATTAACCTAGAAGGTCATGATGATATGAGCCACATGAGCTGAGAATCAGAGCCAGAAGCATTTCTGAATCAAAGGCATGCTTATTTGAAAATCTCTAGGTAAGGTAGGCATCATTATTGATTCCTTTCTTTAAAGAAAGAAAAGCTTAGCTTTATCATTCCCTAAAGACAATGATGTTCATGGCTGATAAGCTTTGTGACAGAATTAGCCTAGAGTGAACAAACTCACATATCCTCCAATAATAAAGTGACTCCAATCTTTCTGACAATTATGCCTTTGGTATAAGGAAAAATGCAGGGATGAAATTAAAGAACTATTTATATGAAGGTTAAATACAAAGTAATGTGGACTCAGTCTAATTCAACTGACCAAAATGAATTGTGCAAAGGGGTATCTATTGAACAAAGTGATCTTTTTGACATTTCTTACAAAGTAGTCATTATCCAGCTTCACAAACCATGCAGCTTCTCATCATTGACAAGTAATCATTATTGCCAACCTGAGCCCCGGTGTCCAGAACAGCTCTATATAGTAAGTCTCAGAAATTTCTGAAACCAGAAGATTAGAGTAGAATGGATCCAAGTAGATAGTCTCTAGCTCTTCACTAGGGGAAGGAAGTATGATGACATAATTTATGTTGAATCTTTTCTGTCTTAGAATAGGGAAGAAAATAGTATTCCCATACAATATTATTGTTTTCTCAAAAAAAATTCAACCTACTACTCAGATTTCAAAACTCACATTTGTCATTACAAAAAAGTATACATATGTTTAAAATAAGAAAACTATGTCACAAAATAGTTGAGCAATAAGCTTAATACTACAGATATAGATATCAATGAGGATATTAACAGAATCCAAATCTTTTGACTTTTAGTTCAGTATAATGTCATTTACATTAGATTGCATTATCAACTAAACAATTACAATAATCAGAAATTGCAGTAGTTCATACTAGGGAGGAAGAACCTCTGAGAAGTGATTTAGAGTCTTCTAGCATTCACAAAATTTCTTCTGACCCTGGTGAAGAATTAATCAACCACAGGAGAAAAGGAAAAGGAGTGCGCAAATTGATTAAAAATGAGTAGTTTCTTAGTCTGTTTAAAATATGATTTGTTTCTTAAAATTTTAAGTTGCTTTCGTACTCAGTAAATAAGTCAAATGCTTCCATTTTCTAAAGGAAAATCATTTAAAATCACACTGTTGCCAACCTTTTTTAATGATTAGACCAACATCTTTATGAACATGAAATTTGATCCTTACTGCATTTTCTCTAAAAAAGAATGAATAGCACACTTTTTATCCCAAAGCACACTCTCAGAAGCTATATTTCAAAAGCTAAATAATAGACAGCATTGATGGATGGGTTGCATTATCTTGATACTTACATTAAAAAAGGAAGATTAACATCTTTGCCCAGAATTCAGTTAAATCAAGTTTCACAGATGAAAAACAAGATTGGCGTAACTATTTCTTATTTACAGTGTCAGAAACTGTCATCTATCTAGCATAAAACTAAATTACTAGTTTTTAAGCCCTTTATTATCTTACAAGCTATTTTTCCAACTTACAATTCATTTGCTTGATTGAGGTACATATCTCAATTCAGCACATTGCTGAAAGGAAATCATTAATATTTGTAGGAGCATGATTCCAACAGCACTGTGGGAATCTAAATAAGCGCACAGCATACAATAGAGTCCTACATCATGTTCAGCAATTCAAGAACAAATATCTTAGAAATTTTTGCTTCAAAAGGACAAATTATTTGCCAAATATATGATTATTTTCCATGTACATGAGTTGTTTAGACAGTAATATATTATGAAGAGAAAATCCTTTTAATTCTAAATTCTATTACTTACTGTTTAAATGTGCAAAAATTAAGAAAACAATCACCAGATATTCGTGACCAATTCAACTGGGAACTTTCCATAAGGCCTAATTCTAATGAATAGATTTGCTTTCATTCTCCTTTAAACTAGGTACATTTAGTGAAATCAATACTCTTTGTTTCTTTTACTTTGCCTGTGAAAGGAGGATGTCAATAACATCTTGTACTTTACCACACCTTTTTTTTAAATCTTACAAATTGATGAAAGTGTTATACAATGTTTTCCTAATAAGCTTCCTGTGAGGTTGTATTAAACACAATATCTGGTCTGTACCTGTGATTTCATCCAGGTGGAGAACCCTTGGATTCTGAACTGAAACTATCAATGCAGGTTTTCCATTTAAAAAAAGATATTCCTATCATTAAAATAAGAAAGCCAAGTGAAGAGGAATTTATGATTAACTTACAATTAAAAATAAAATAATCCAGGAGGACATTAATGGAATCCAAATTTTCTGACTTTAGTCAATTTCTATTTCAATTAAACTTCCTTATATAATCACCAACCTACGATCTTATCTAGTTACCAGGGGAAAGAGGGTTTAAGTAACATGCCAATGATCTCATAACCAAAATGTGTCAAAGACTTGAATCCAGGTCTTTCTCACAGGGCTAAAGCTTTCTTTCTACCTACCAAACCAACTTTGATTAATGTTGCTATTCTAATCTTAATTCTAATAACTTTTGAGCTATTGACATATATATGATTTAGTTTGCCAAAATAGAAATTTAATTAATGTTATCTCAGCACCCAGAAAAAATAGTACAACTTCCTAATATGTCTGATTCTGACTGATTTGAATAATAATTCAAACTAAATGAAAGATCTATTAGCTTCATATTTGTTTTAGAGACCATCTTAATTTTTGGTATTGGTTCTAATCCAACTCTTCAAAATTAAGTCAGTTTACTTCTAATTTGAATGTTTCTCTCTTTCGCTTTTATTTTTATTTTAGTAATTCAGTGGGATGAAATAATATAGGAATTAAGTCTATAGTGGTTTGGCTCAGTCTCTGGTTTATGTGCAAGAAGAAAACTGCATGTTTACTATAATGAATTGTTTGATTCATCCATTTTAATTTTCATATAAAACATGAATTGGCATAGGTGATTCATGTTTCTGTATTTTATAGCTATAAAATTATTATAAGACTGAATATCATTCCTATTAATTATGAAAATAGAAGAAAAAGAAACAATTTGGCTAATGAGATTCTATATTAGACAAGAGTCTTGTATATAGAACTATGTGCAGATAGTTTGAGATATCATACTGTGCATTTTCCTCTCTAAAGAAAATGTAACTGAAATACTCTCGTCAAATGAAGAAACTCTCAAATAATGACCTTACCAATTTCAAATACCTTCACTGGAACATATAAATACCAAATGGAATTAATTGACTTTTCTGTACTCCATATTTTTGGGCTTCCTTTTTCCCTTATCCCCACCACCTGTCCCATACAGCCATAGCCAAATTATAAAGAAACTACTGTTATTTTATCTTATGAAGTATTTTATCTATAAATGAAAGGGCTATGAATTCACTCATATGGGAACTCTTACCAAAGAAGACTTCAATGAGGCAGCTAAGTAAGGCAATAGAGCATCAAGCAAGCAATGAAGATGATTTGAATTCAAATTCAGCCATAGACAATTAAAAGCTGTGTGGTCCTGCACAAACAGCTTAATCCCTTTCTGTCTCAGCACATCTTTCTCACTCCAAAGTAAGGGCTACAGTTTTCCTTCTACCTATTATACTATAACAAAGAAAATTGATCTAAAGACTCAGGACCAGATTTATAAGCACTTACTAGCAAAGAGAGAGTTTGATAGAGATAGAGAGAGGTTCCAGCCTTTCTAATTTAAGGTAAGATCAAGTTACAGATTTCAGCCCAGCGTGGTCCCCTCTATGCTTCACTGCCACTTGCCAAGCGCCAGCCCAGAGAGTCAGTCTCATCAAGAGCAGAAGTAAAGACACACTGTCGTTCCACAGTCACATTTTAAAGCCCACTCGCTCCTCCCCCTGTGGTGACATTGAATGCTGATGCCAGGGGATGCCAGAGGATGCCAGATATGAAAGGATACTCTGTGACACCTTGCTCCCACTGCTGGGAACTAAGGATCAACATCTAAATAATTTACTTCACACAATACCAACTTTGAATATTAAATAAATTATAAACCTGAGGAATAACATTGATATTCTAACCTTAATTATAACATATTCCTTAGTACCTATCTCCCAGGATTGTTTTGAGAATCAAATAATATTTGTAAAGTGCTTAGCAGAATGCCTCCCCCATAGTAGACTCTCAATAAATGCTTACTTCTTTACTTCCTAATATTAGTTTTTTAGTCTCAGTTAACTATGGTTTCTTCCTCTGGTCAATCACGCATCTGACAAGTATCAGAGGCTGGGCTGGCTTTAAGTCTTCCTAACTCTAAGTAAAGGACTATTCTGTATATCACTGTCCTTTGGAAAGAGCCAGACAAACTGAGATTGTCACCGATTTCCAATTATTAAATCACTTTGAAGCTCATTTTCCTCATCTATAAAATGAGAAAGTTAGATGGGCTTCAAAGTGATATAGTGGATATACACATATATCCATATATAATACATATTTAGTCCATGAATATTTTTGAAGAATATAACCTATGGATTCACATATATATATATATATATATATATATACACTATCTCTGTTAATCTATATCTGTGTCACTATATCAATCTACTTATCTCTGTCTGTGTACATATCAATTCTGCTTTCTTCAAAATGTCCATGGAATAAATAAATATATAATATATTTACATATAATATATTCTGCTTTCTACAACATAACCATAGAATAGAGCTCTGGGAGGTACTGTAAGAGGGGAAAACTAATTTGCCCTCTTACAGTACTGAGCCATTTTTGTTACAATTTTTTTATAATCAGATCAAAATTCTCTTAATGATAAACCTCTTTATATTTAGTTTAGAAGGTTTAGGTTTTATTTGGAACAATAAACTCCCAATCTCTAAATAAACCTTGATATGGACCCTTTGTAACCC
The DNA here is from genome assembly GCF_016433145.1 of Gracilinanus agilis. Lineage (NCBI taxonomy): Eukaryota > Metazoa > Chordata > Mammalia > Didelphimorphia > Didelphidae > Gracilinanus > Gracilinanus agilis. The sequence continues at coordinate 570,986,398 of NC_058130.1, read as the reverse complement.
TAGTACAGAGAAGAAAACTAGTAATTCTGCTTAACAATTCATGGTCAGACTCTTCAATTTTTCAACTGTTTTTAAAGTTTGAAATGCAAAGACTATATCCAAGGCATGGCTATATGGACACTAATAAAATCAAGAATGTTTTAAAGCATAATATTCCTCATTTGGATCTTTTAAGGATTTACAAAATAATTTATTAGAAGTACACAGAAGACAAGTATGAAGGATAAAGACAAAACATGTTCATCACTGTGATTTATGTATTGATTAACTTTGTCATGCAGTAACTGAGGCAAATAGCTGCAATTGCCTTTGGGAAAATTTCAAAGAGTGTAAGATTTTCAATAAGCAAAAGAAATAGCTCTATAATAATAGTCAGCACAGGCAGCAGGAACTTTGTGCACTTAGCTTCACTGATACATTATTAATGAAATCCTGTCAAATATTTTTGATTAGTTAAGAATACATGACTTCTTTGTATTCAAGATGAACTATGGATTCCATTTTTAAGGCTGTACAGACTTTAAATGTGTTTTTCAGCCTAGGTTGTAGAGATTGAGCTGCTATCAGTTCAAGGCAGGTAACCAGAACCAGCGAGGTGCAAAGCAGGGTGGTAGACAAGTTTTTGGAGTTGGACAGGAAAAGCAACACATAAGCCAAGTCTTGTCAGAATTCACACACAGTCTTGGAACAAAAAAAAATCCTTTGTCAGAATGTAGGAGCTAAGAGATCAGGAAGAAAGAAGATTAGGGAATAGAGAATAAATAGAGAAGAATAAGGTCTACAATTCTGGGAGAGGTAGAAGAGAAAAGAAACTAAGGTGGTGGAGGCAAAGATCATAATCACATTCTTGGGAGGATAAGAAAGATTTCTTCTTTGTTCAAGAACTGTTAAATGTTGTTGTTTTTTTGGCTCATATGGAAATTTATCACTTATTGGGGACATGCTAAGGACTTGCATAGAAGGGCAAATGAGAACATGGTATTTATGAGAATAATACAGAAAGAGAAGAGGACTTGAAGTTAGAGAATAAGGTTCCAATCCCAGCTCCCAGCTCTGCAAACTGTATAATCAGTTATTTCATCTCTCTGGGTCTGTTTCCTCTTCAATAAAATGACAAGTTGCACATCACAATTTCATACATGATAGCTCAGTGAGTTTGACTTTGCTTTCTGGCAACAATATAGACTATATCTTTAAAGGGTTGAATTGTGAAATTTTGAATAGTGAAAGTGAACATAAAGAACCAGCATGGCTTCATCAGGAAATGCCAAATAAATTATCTTATTTTTTGATAATATTACTAGATGAGTACATTAGAGAAATTAACATAGCAGATTTTACATTTTCTCACTCAATATCATAAATTGTTTCCACAGTCAAGGACTAAGCTCAGTTAATATATTCAGTCTAGGAGGACCTATGGCCAGTGATGATAGAGCTCCCATTTTGAGGAGATCTAAAGGGAGCAAATGAAAGAAGAATTCGAAATTCTGGGTTGTGGTTTTGGTTAGTGACACTACTGAATTTGTAGTGCTTTGCACTACAATTAGGAAAAGAAAACCAGACAGGCAAGTGCTCTTTCATGGACTATTAAAGCGATTCTGATTAACATTATGTAGTGACATGCTCTGTGGTTCTGTGTGTTCCTTTGTTATGTGTGCTTAAGAAGTCTAGCAAAAAGGGTTGTGTTGAAACCATCTGAAATCTTGGGAACAGAAAGTACTTAATGGGGTGGAGGATTAGGAGTTTTTTGTTTTTTACTCATTCTATGAAAGCTGCAATTTTGATTAAATGTTCTGAAGTCCCTTCATATTTGGAGGAATGTTTGTGTCAGAGAAATGGGTTTCAATATAGCCCTTTCTTAGTTAATTTAGTAAAATGCTACCAGAATAGTCTTATTATAAACATCACTTTAAACATAAGAATCCCAAAGTCAAAATCTATACTAGCTCTGTATTATATGTCAGTTTTATCCAATAAACTAGCTCAGTTTTTGATCTTTGCCTCTGCTCTCCAATTTGTTCCAATAACCACCTATCTTTTCACATTGAGAACAAAGGAAATACACTCATTATGCTAATACAATCTTTTTGGACTTGAACATAAGTAACAAAAATTTCTTTATATATATGTACATATATATATATAATTTATTGATGTGGTTTTTTATATTGTAATAATTTACAGATTATTTTCACTCCAAGAGAGCTACAGGGAAAAATAAGTAAAACTAACAATACTATGACTTTATCAGAAAATGTATTGCATCATTCCACATCTGTGTCTCTGTTCAAACCTTGTAATTTTAATAATTGTTTTTCAAATCAATAGAAATCAACTTTCTCTCCCTTAATCCTTCTCATTAAAAATGGAAAAGAAAAACAAATTTCTTGTAGCAAATACACAGTTAAGCAAAACAAGTTTCTTGGACAATATACAAATGTAAACACAAAATATTTCTCACTCTGTACCCTACAACTACCATCTCTCTTCTAGTACTATAGTATGTTTCATCACTAGCCATGTGGAATCCCATCATTTTGGTCATAGTCCTCAAAGTTTTCTTTTCTTTTTAAAAAAAGTTATTTTTAATTTTTTAAGTTACATGTAGAAAAACTTTACAATTGCTTTTTGACATTTTAAAGTTAATATTTTCTTCCTGCCTCCCATTCCCCCTGCCAGAGGTGATGAACATTCTGATATAGTTTACACTCATACATTTGTGTAATGCATATTTCCACATTGCTCATGTTGTGATTAAAGAAACATATGACATATAGAGTAGAAATCTCATGAAGGAAATATAGTCGAAGATGACATTCTTTGATCTGCATTCAGATTCCAACTGCTCCTTCTTTGCAAATAGCATTTTCATCATGATTCTCTTCTCATCCCTTATCAGGACCTGAATTGCTAACAATAGTTTAGTCCTTCACAGTTGATCTTCATATAATTTTTCCATTATCATATTCATTATTTTCCTGGTCCTGCTCACTTCGCTTTGCGCAAATTCTATAAGTCTTTCCTGTTCATTGTTCCTTATAGGGCAATAGAATACCATTACAACTACATACTGCATCTTGTTCATCTACTCCCCGTGCAATGGACAATCCGTCAGTTTCCAATTCTTTATTAGAAAAAAAAAACTGCTAAAATATTTTTGCAGGTAGATCCTTTTCCCTTTTCTCTTATCTCTTCGAGACACAACTCCATTACTGGTATCACTAGGTCAAAAAGTATGCAGATTTTTGGCCCTTAAAGCCTGTTTCAATATTGCCCTTCAGAATGGTAGTATCAATTCATAGTTTCATCAACAGTGTACCCAATTTTCCACATACTCTGTAACATTTATCATTTTATTTTTTGGTCATGTTAGCCAATCTGGTAGGTATAAAGTAGTATCACAGAGTTTCTTTAATTTGCATTTCTCTAATGAATTGATAATTGGAGCAATTTTACATATGATTATAGATAATTTCCTCCTCTGAAAACTGCCTGTTCATATCCTTTGACTATCAACTGGGGAATGCTTTGTATTCTGATAAATTTGACTTATTTCTCTATATATGAGAAGTAAGGTTTCATCCAGAGATATTTACTATAAATTTCCCCTCCCCCCAAAATTTGTTGTTTCACTTCTAATTTTGGTTGCACTGGTTTTATTTGCACAAAACTTTTAATTTAATGGAATCAAAAGTATCAATTTCATTTTTCACAGTGTTCTCTATATCTTTCTTATTTGGTCATACTTCCCTTATCCATAAGTCTGACATGGTTTCATTTCATATTTCTTTAATTTCTGTATGGTCTCACTCTTTATTTCTAGATCAAGTATCAATTTTGACTTTAACCTGGTGTATAGTGTGAGATGTTGATAACTGTCTATTATCCACTATACTATATTCCAGTTTTTCCAGTACTTTTTGTCAGTTAGAAAGTTCTTTCCTCAAAAGCTTAGATCTTTGGGTTTATCAAACACAAAGTTGTTATGAATATTAATTGGTATGTGTTGATACTAATCTACTTCATTGATTCACCATTCTATTTCTTAACCAGTACCAGTGTTTTGATGATTGCTTCTTTATAGTAGCCTTCCTTCATATTATTTTTTCATTAATGCTCTTCAAATTCTTGGGTGTTTTCCTTCCAGATGAAAGTTGTTGCTTTTTTCTAGTTATATGAAATAAATTTTAGGTAGCTTGATTGGTATGGCACTGAACAGGTAAATTAATTTAAGTAAGATGGTCATTTTCACTATATTGGCTCTGGCTCTATGAGGAATTCATATTTTCCCCATTGTTTAGATCAGATTTTGTGTGAAAAGTGTTTTGTAATTATGTTCATCTAATTACTGGTTTGGTAAGTAAAGATCCAAATATTTCAAATTGTCTAGTTGTTTCAAATGAGATTTCCTTTTTCATCTCTTGCTGATGGATTTTTTTTGGTGTCAAATAGAAAAGCTGATGATTTTTGTGGGTTTATTATGTGGTCAATTTTTATGAGGGTTCCCTGTACTGCTGAGAAAAAAAAGTCATATTCCTTTCTATTCCCTTTCAGTTTTCTCTAGATGTCTATCATATCCATTTTTCCTAAAGTTCTATTTACCTCCTTACTTTCCTTCTTGTTTACTTTTGGTTAGATTTATCTACTTCTGAAAGGGGAAGGTTGAGATCATTTACTAATAACATTTTACTATCTATTTCCTCTTGTAACTCACATAATTTTTTGTATAGGAATCTAGATGCTATGTCATTTGATACATATATTTTGAATATTGATGTTGTTTTATTGCCTATAGTGGCTTTTATCATGATGTGATTTTCTTTCTTATGTTTTTTATAATATTAATTTTCATTTTAGCTTTGTCTAAGATAATGATTGCCATTTTTGTTTTTGTTCTTGTTGTTTTGTTTTTGGTTTTTAACTTTAGCTGAAGCATGGTAGATTTTGCTCCAGTCTCTTACTTTTATTCTGTGTGTGTCTCCCCTTTTTAAATGTATTTTTTGTAGACAGTATATTATCAGGTACTTGTTCTTGATCCCATCTGCTAGCCTTTTCTGTTTTATGGGTGAGTTCATCCAAATCACATTCATAATTCTGATTACTAATTGTGAGTTTCCCTCCAGCTTATTTCCTCAGCTTTCTTTTCAATGCTAGAAATTATTCTCTTGGCTCTCCTCACTAATTTTTTCAAAATTAATTTCTAAAAGTTTTCATTTTATTTTCTTTTTTTTAATATTGTCATTATAATTTCTTCTGATTCTGTCCACATCGCTGCATCAATTCACACATCTCTGTGAAATCAGTTATTACCTCATTTCTTACCGAAAAATAGAGTACAATCACATTCATGTCATAATTTATTCATTCATTACTCAATGGATGGATAGATTTCTCATTTCCACTTTCCCCCACAACACAAAGAGATACTATAAATATATTTGTACATACATGTCATTTAATTCTATTTCTTTGATTCTTCTGGGTAGAGCTTGCAGTAATTAGCTTTGTAAAAGAACAGTAGCTTTTTATTTCCTTTTTGCAGATAAGTCCAAATTGCTTTCCAGAATAGTTATATCTGTCCATAAGTCTACTAAGGGACCATAAATGTGACTGGTTTCTGAAAGTCCTTTTAATGTTTGTCTTTTTTGGTCATCTTTTCCAATCTAATTAAGTGGGAAGTAGATTCTCAGACTTGCTTTAATTTAGATTTCTCTAATTTGTAGAGTTTGGAGCAGATTTACATATACTCATTTATGTCTTCCCCTGAAAACATATTGTTCATAACTTAGACATTTAACAATGAGAGAAAAATTCTTGTTCTTATGAATTTCATTCTGTTCCTTATGTAGCAGAGTTTATTGAGGAATTTCCCCCTGGTCCTCATTCTTTCTCTCTTAACCATAACTTCATTTGACTTGTTGGCTCAAAATCTTTTCAATTTTATGTAACTAAAATTATTTTTTATATTTACTCTTTCACTTGCTTAGCTTTGAATTCTTCTTCTTTTAAGCCATGCTTCTGATATACAATTTTATCCATGATTCTCCATTTCTTAGTTATGGATTCATGTGGAGCTTATTTTATTATAAAATGTTGTATTAATCTAAATCTAATTTCTTTCTGATGAACCATTTTTCCTGTAGTTTTCCTGAGTCCTTATGGTAGTATTTAGGGTCATTGTGAGTATCTGTTTTTAAATTACCAGAAATAGCTAGTTCTATACATTGCATACCTAATCTGTTCCAGTGGTCCATTTCTTTACTTTAAAAATAATTCTATTTTATTCATTTTAACCAATATAGTTTTAAAAATCTGAGTTCTCAGCTCTATCCCTCCTTCCAAACTCTTCCTAATCGATTGAGGAGGTAAGCAATTTTATATCAATTACATATGTGAAATCATGGAAAATTTCTCTAATTTTTAAACCAGTACCAAATTGTTTAGAGAGTTATCATTTTTTGGTACAGTTTGAGACTTGGCTTTGCTAACCCTCCTTTGTTCTTACTTTTCATTATTTCCCTTGATATTTTGGATATTTCTTTCCACCATATCAATTTTATTATTAAATTTTCATTTTACAAAGTAATATTTCCATAGTTTTAATTCATATTAAAGCTAATTAGTAACACTGTTTAGACAGCATTGTCATTTTTACTATGATGACATTGTACCAATGGGCAATTAACATTTTCCCAGTTATTTAAGTATATCATTACTTTTTAAAATAGTAGTTTGTAGCTGAATTGTGTGACTTTATTTCATATTTCACAAGTTTTTAAAGTTGTTTTTTCAATTAGTTTTAGTTAACTTCTTAGGATTCTTTAAGAATAATATCATATCATCAGCAAAAAGCAATAATTTTGTTTCTTCTTTGTCTATGTTTCTTCTCTGAATTTCTTTTTCTTGTGTTATTGTTATAGTTATGATTTCTACTTCTACATGAAATAATATTGGTTACAATATACAACATCTTTATTTCTTTCCTGTTCTTTTTTTGGAGTGGATTGTAATTTATTTCCTTTACATATAATGTTAGCTCTGGGTATCTGATAAATGCTATTTTTCTATTTAAGACAAGATCCACTTATTTCTATCTAGGGCATTATTTTAACATAAAAGGGATCTATACTTTATTAAAAGCTTTCTATAAATGTCTTAATATAATCATTTGATATTCGTTGAATTTATTACAAATATAACTAATTATAATTTTATTTTTCTAATATTAACTTAATACTTAATTCCAGATACAAATACAATCTGTTTATATTTTTAAATATTTGTCATTTTTATTTCTTTTGCTAACATTTTAAAAATCTCTGTATAATCTAGTCTTAAAGGCTTTTTATATAAAAATAAAATTATGATTTATTAATTGCATCCTCTGAAATTATATCCTTTAAATTTTCCCGTTCATTTAAATTGAATATTTTATATTTTTATAAATATTCATTTTTTTCATTTTCAGTAACATCGGCTCATATTTGAGCAAAATATTTTTCAATAGCAACTTTATTTCTTCTTTATTGGTTGTGAATTTTCTTTTTTCTATTTTGATACCAGTAATTTGGATTTCCTCTTCTTTTTTTTTACTTTGTTGTATTATTTTTAATCACACAACTTTATTTAATAAATTAGTGTTTTTATTCTAATTGTTTTCAATTGTGTTTATCTCTTCTTTGAATTTCAGGATTTCTATGTTGGTACTTTTCCCCCTATAACAATGAATCTAAATGTCTATATCACTATTGCTGTTAGGCCTCTTTCTCTTGATCCCCCAAGCCATAGAAAACATTGAAGACTTCTGATTCAAATGCATGTATCATCACTTTAATAGAGCCAAAACAAAACAAAACAAAATGTCTACATCTTACTTATGTTTCTTAAAGATAGTCAAGGGCAAAGAACATGAAGCATGCCTCAAATTGTGTATGGATATCAAGGACACCATCCAGTTTTGGGTGGGAGGGCAACAAAGACCTTTAACTTTAGCATTAGTAAACTTCCTATAGTGGATAGATAACATAAAATATAGTGAAGTTGAAGTCAGAGAATCACGTGGTATGTTTCTATTTTAAATTATTATTCTTGTAACCAATAACCACACTCCAAAGCCTCTAATCTGCTCAAGGACTAAAAGAGTAGTCAGTAACCTCTAGATTTAAAGCCCTTGGCAAAATATGGGTTTTCCCTTAAGAGACAATATTTCAGTAGGGTTAAGGGGCCAAAGTCAGATTTCTTAAAGCTCATTAGACAATGGGTCATGAATAAATATAGATGCTGGGATGTGGAAATTTTTTGAACAATAGTAAAAGTGAATGGAAAGGAGATAGGTTAATATTGGTAGGTTAATATCATAAATAAGGCAAAAAATCAATACTAGACATTTTTTAAAGAATTGGAGAGATCTAAGCAAGTTTGTAGGCAAGAGAGAAACAATATAGAAGAAAAGTTTGAATATATGTGAGACAGAATGATTAGTTTATCAAGGTTGTATTAGAGGTGGGAAAGAATGCAATAGTAAATGGATATGTGGATTAGTTTTTGTAAGGATACTTCTTATTTAGTATGGCTAGAAGGAAAGAGAAGAGAGTGGATGATCATGGATGATCACCATTTCCTTCTGTTTCTAGTGTTAACTTTTATATAATTTTATAGTTTAGGTAATAAGTCAACTTCAACAGTCATTCCTTCCTTGCTCTTGTCTAACATTCATATATTCAACACACTGTTTATGTAGAACACAGTACATACATAATATGATTACTAAGTAATCAAAAATGTAATGATCACAAAAATGAATTGTCACCTTGGACATTAGGTTCTAATGCCCATTTGATTAAAAATGGAATTTAAATTAATTATCTAAAATAAATTATTTGTAAATAGTCTATTTAATGTGATTAAATAAGATCTGTTTTAAATTAAAAGCTTACTTAAGTGGAAAATCTAACTAATCCATCTCTATTTGTCATGTTAGTGCTTAAAGTTCTCTTTATAAGACACAATGCAATGATAGTCATATAAAACAAAGGCAATACCATTAAAATGATAAATATATCGCAACCATTTCACAATGGCAATGCTTTACAAAATATACCTTGGGACAAAAATGAGTCTAATGACAATAAATACAAAGATGAAAACAATGCAGAAATGAGAGATGTTAGGAAACAATGGAAACTTTCATTGCATTGTGAAACAAAATGTAATATTCTTCTAAAATCTAATCATTTACTTTTACATAACACACTGATTTTTTTAAAAAGGCTATTTTGTTATTCATCCTACAACCAAAAGCTAACATAAACTTCCTGAACTATTTTACTAGATATTAAATTTTCTTATTCTTTTTTCTTCTAGCTTCAACAAAATATTCATTTTTCTTTGCCATGTACATGCCTATATGCTAAGTAATACTGCAAAGTAATTTCTAAGTAACAGGCTAAAGGAAACCACTAGTGAAGGAAATGAGAAACAAGTCATACTTCCAGTCCTCCCTTCTGGGTCAAAGAATTTAAAAGGCAGGACGATTCTTAATGACTTCAGTTTCTTTGTCACAGTTACATTGCAAAGACTCCTATGATAGATAAAAATCCATGAAGTTGTGGAATTATATTTTTTATTTTATTTTATTTTTATTTTATATACTTATTTATACTTATTTATACAGATTTTAAAGCTTTATAAACCCTTCCTACTCTGCTATAAACCTTTTTCCAAACTCTTATTAACCTTTTCCACACTCATAATCACTGAGCCAAACAACACCCAGGATGCAGAACACAAAGCTGTGGTTGGTCACCTTTCATTCCATCAGCCTAACTCAGGTTGGTAAACTTGTGCAAGCAATAGTGGGGTATTGCATTTCCATTGTGTACAGTATGGTATTCATCCACAAAACCCTGTGACATATTGAAAACCCCATGATATAGAAGTATATGTATGTGTGTGTATATATATGTAAATATATATACACATATATATGTATATATAAAACTCGTGATACAGTGAAGTCATGATAAGCGAACCATGATATAACAAGGGATGACTATAGTGAAGATAACCTGTGATATAATTTCTTTCTTATTTAGAAATTTTCATCTTGGAATAAAAAATACAAATTAGCAGGCCAGAAGATTTCACTGGTATATTTGACAAGGCTACCTAGAATAACTTAAATACTTGGTTTATTTTGCCAAATGAAATCCACCATTAAAATTCATTGAGATGAAAATAACCATATTGTCTTTGGCTATTATACATAAAGTTCAGGTCACACTATGTACTTTTAAAGCCTATAATTTTTGTAGATTTTTCAAATAGTGTAGAGAATAATAGGAACTATTTCATTATTCACAGAACAAGCCACGAAATATTTACAAATTTTCAGAGGAAATGTCATCCTTAAACAAAAATAGTAGTTATCATCATTACTCTTTAACATTTATTGAATGTGGATGCCTGGCTAAGCACTGTATAAGCCAGACAGAAAGGCAGAGTGGGCTTTAAATCTAAATAAGACAAAAACACTTAAGATAAAAAATACACAATTAAAGCATCAAACCCTAGGGGCAAGACTAATAGCTTGCAGCAAATGTGGTTGGCAAATACTCAGCGGACTTCATTAAATTTATATCTGTAAAATACCATCCCCTTAAGTCTATTTCACGATCAAGCCTTACTATTTCTAAGAATCAAACCAACTGAAAGCAAGAGAAACATTCCCTATTATTCATTTCTGTTAACTTGTCTGAATCACTATGGGGGTGGGTCCATTGGGAATAAAATAGAGGAGAGGAGAGCTAGGACTGTGAGTGTACATTCCCATATGCTAAGTATTACTGCAAAGTAATTTCTAAGTAACAGGCTAAAAGAAACCACTAGTGAATGAAATGAGAAACAAGTCACACTTCCAGTTCTCTCTCCTGGTTCAAAGAATTTAAAAGGCAGGACAGTTCTTAATGACTTGAGTTTCTTTGGCATAGAGCTAAAATAATTGCTCAAGCCCCCAAGAGAGCCACTATTCCCAATGCTTAAAAGCTCTTAATCTGGATTTGTTGAATTCTGCATAGATTTGAGGGCTTCATAATCTTCAAGCAGAGGGATTAATCAGTTAATACCCAACATAAAATGCTCTACAAAATATAAGAACCAAGCTCTGGCAATTCATTGAAGCTTTTTAATCAAAATAAAGAGTGAAAAACTTGCAAGAGCAAGGGCTTTCTATCATGTATCAAATTTGCTGAATAAATGTAACTTTAAATACCCATGGCATTTGCAATTGCTAATACTAAAAGTACTGAAAGAAGCAATAATTTAATCAAAACATTCTTGAAAAGCTGGTGCTCTGGGTCCAGAATGTGTAAATGCTCCTAACCATCACATACCAAGGGGATTTTGGAGGGTTCAGAGAATACAGGCTAAAAGAAAAAATCTAGTAGCTAAAATAAATTGATACATAATTAAAACATGACACTCTCTCTCTCTCTCTCTCTCACACACACACACACACACACTCACACAAATATATGCACACTTATTCACCAATGTCATTTATGGGTGGAAAAGCAAATGCATGATTAAAAGAAGTAACCAAAAAATTCAAAAACATAAACAAAAATAAAAGCATAGCTGGATAATATAGAAATATGTTTTGCATGACAGTATGTATAATTGATATCACATCTCAATGAGTTGGGGAGAAGATAGAGGGAGAGAGAGAGGAATCCAAAATTTTTTAAAATGTTCAAATAATTTTTAAAAGCAATTCACAAATATTTGTTGAGGCATCCTTATGTGTGGGCTTTGTGATGGATATTGTTGCTTCCCTCAAGAACTTAAAAGAGAAATGAGACATCTATTAAATTTTCAAAAATATCTATACAAGAGAACATAAATTTAGTCAATGAAAATACAGATGAGAAAATATAAATAAGAAAATATAAAAATACAAGATGAGAAGACGGAAAATTACTTCCAGATGAGGTGATCAAGGCAAGTTTCCTGGAAGAGATGGGACTTGAAGTGATTCTTGATTGATGAGTAGAATTTAAATTGTCATAGTGAGTGAAGAAGAATGTTTGAGGCAAAAGGGGCATGTGAACTAAATAGAAAAAGAAAAAAAGAAAAGGTGATATATAGTAGATAATGAATAGGAATAAAGTATTTTAGAGTTGCAAGAGATCTTAACAATCTTCTGAGGAAAGAGGCATTAAGAGGCTAAATGCATATGGTCATGGATAACATATACAGAGGTAAGATTTAAATCCTGGTCTTTTCTTTCCTTCTTTTTTACCCTCTAAACAAATCAGTCAAATACGGAATATGATGAAAATGGAAGACAGTATTTTAAACCCACTTGTGGGTTAGATTGTAGAGATCTTTGAATGTCAAGATAAGAAGTTTGGATTTTGGCTTGTTGTGGCAGCAAGTAGCCAAAGGACACAACAATGATGCTTACTTCCTCTACTGCTACTACTACTATTAGCACTGATATTATATTTTAAGGTTTGCAAAATTATTTTAGGTTCTCACTGAATCCCACAATAAACCTGTAAAATAGGTACAATTATTTTCCATGTTTTACAGGAGAATATACTGAGGCTAAAAGGTTGTTATTTTCCATGATCAAATTGCTAGTATCTAAAGCAGAATTTGATCTCAGATCTTTTGGAATCCAAGTTCGCTCTATTTATTATGCCATCTAGCTGTACCATCATGTATCCTCACAAATGAGAAGAGATTTTGAATATAATCTAGAAACCTAGGGTTTTGAATGTATGAAGTTTTAGAAATAATTTAATCTGAACTTCATTTTGAAGATGAGGAAACTGAATCCCAAGAATCAAAGTAAATTGCCCAAAAGTATACATGGAGAAAGCAATAAAGCATGATCTCTACAGATGTAAATCATAGGAAAAGAAGAAATGTCAGACTGAAGAAAGAATCTGCCGTGTAGAAGGAAGCCACCCCAGAGTTGGGTTTGTTTAAAATTAAAAAGCAAAAAAGCAAAAACAAGCCAAACACTTTAGATGTTTGTCACTCTGGTTAAAGATCACTCATGGTCAGAATTCATTTATTGATTCATCTGATTGCATCATATTACAACATTATTAGCTTTCTTATATCATTTTGAAGTTGCATTAAGGAAACATTAAGAAAATCATATTTTTGGCAAATGTGATTGCCAAACATATTGAACATACCCACGAGAAAAGGCAAATTCCTTGTGCCCTTTAAAGTGACAAGTTTTTACCTGCTAAAGCTAATAGTCGCTTCTCAGTCATTCCACTTGATATCTCTGAAGCTTTTGACACTGTCGATTACTCCACTAGTTTCATATTGATACTGCTATTTCTTAAATCTCCTCATCCTCATTGCTGGATCCTCATCTAACTCTCTGCCATTAAATTATGAGCATCCTCTAACGTTCTATCTTTGGATACTTTTATGACACATTCCACAATATTTCTTGAACTCAGCAGCTACTATATGCTTTTTGAAGCATATATTTTGAATTAATATATTTGAAGACAACATCCAAATATTCAATGCAAATTTCCCTCTAGAACACTAATTTACCAATTCTCTATTGTGTCCTGAACATCTCAACCTAGATGCATCATTGACATCACAATCTCAAATGATTAAAAACCCGATTTCTTATATTTCACTCTTCTTTAAAGGGACCACTATTATCCCAATAACAGAAGTTTTGTGATTTTTTTTTATTGTTCTATGAGTTTTCTTTCTTCCCAGGTAGGTGGTTCAGGAGATAGAGCAACAGGTCTGGAAGCAAGAAGACAGAATTCAAATCCAGTCATATTTCTCTTTTCTTTGACCCTGGGCAACCTATTTAATGCCTCAGTTTTCCTCATCTGTAAAACGTGGATAATAATATTGTCTTCCTTCCAGGACTGTTGTAAGGATAAAATGAGGCAATAATTAAAGTGTTTAACACACAGTCTGGTATATGGTTAAGTACTTTGCATATATATATATATATATATATACTTTTATATATTAGCTAGTATTATTACCCATGTGTATTATGACCTGCCAAATGATTGATTCTACATAAATCTTTCCCATATGCTCCCTTGTCTTTCTCTCAATTCAAACAGACAATATACTGTTTCAAATCATCATTTTTCTACTGGACTTAAGTCATTGGTCTCCCTCTTTCTTATCTTTCTCATCTCCAATTTACATTTCACACACCTGAAAAATAATAGTCCTAGAATACAAGCCTAAAATATCTTTACCTTGCTTAAAACAACAACAAAAATAAAACAGCAATGGTGATTCATTGACTCAAAAGTAAAACATAAAATAATTGGTCCAGCATTTAAAACCCTTCTTGCTATAACTCTAAAGATTTTTGCAGACAAATGTCATATTACTACCATTCAAGAATCCTAGATTCCAGTTAAGTTGGTTTGCTTCCTGATGACATGCCATATTTCATTTTCATTTTTGTTTAGACAGCCCCCAATTTTGGGGTATAGGTTTTTGCTTATGCTTTCCCTCATGCCTGGAAACAGGTGTCCCCACTTAAAAGACTAATTATTTAACTGTTGCATAACATATCCTTCCCATTAGAAGGTAATATCTTTGAGGGCATGCATGATTCATGGTGTATGTTTAATACAGGTTTACTGCATTGATTTGTAACAGAAAATAACATTTTAAAAATAACACAAGCCAATGATATCACTGATTAAGTTCCCCTATATTTCTTGAATTAGAGTTAAAACTTTAAAAAATATTTTCCTGACCTACTATTCATTGTTTTGTACTTAATTTTTATTTCATAGCCTACATACTTGAGATAACTTCCCAGTCTCTCAAGAAACATTCTACTCTGAGGGTATCAAATTTGAGCTAGGAAGTCTTGGAGGCCATCTAGATCAACATTTCCACTTGACAGATCATGAAACTGAGGCCCAATGAGGTCAAGTGACTTGTTCAAAATCAAAGTGATGAAGACACAGAGCATCAAATATGGAATTTAAGTCTGGGCCTTCTGAATCATTACCAATTTCCACCTCTAAATAATCCTTAATTGATGTAAAAATAACATCTAGCTCTAGGCAAAGAGGATTATATCTTAGATTTTTTTAAAATTTAAATCAAATCTTTTTTTAAATCCTATTTCATATTATTCAATCATTTTATTCTTTAATTATTCTTGGTCTTATCATTATGGGTCTCCCTTAGTTTCTGCAACTGTAAAATGAGAAGTTTGGTCTAAATGACTTCTAAGATTCCTTCTAGCTCTAAAACTATGATACTAAGAACATATATGTTGATGCTCCAAAAAGCATTTTAGGATTTGAAATTTAGGACAAGAAAGCACTTTAGTGTCTGAGAATTTCCACTGTGAATATAATTTTCTTTCATTATGTAAGTAAAAAATGCCATGTAAGAAAATATTTCAAGTAATATAGTTAAGAAAAATTAATTTACTAACTCTATTTTCTTTATTAGAGTTTCATGTATTACTTTATATTTTAATAATATTTTGATGTATTATTTTGAAGTCTTTGAATTTCATAAAGAAACATTTATCATGAAACCAGAAATTAGTTTTTCACATTTTTAAAACAAATAAACCATAGTTTACATTTCTATCACTAAATGTATAGTGATTCATTTTTATACACACAAAACCTTTATTGGGGGGGAAGTATATATCTTTCTTACTTTGACTCTCTTTGACAGATAAAGAACTTGTGGCTAAGAGATGGGATGTAATTCTGTTAAGGTTTTTCAAATGTTATAAGAATTATAACTGTTGTTTGAACCCAGGCCTTGTGCTTCCAGACCTATTATACTTTTTACCACTATAATGCCTTTCAATGAGCCTCAATTTCTAACTAGACTTAGTAGCTGGAAATGGCTTACACCATTCTCAGTGGTCATTTTTTAATAACACTCCTGAATTAAGTTCTAATGAAAAAAAAGTAAGAGAGATCTATTTCTATTTTCTATGTTTCATATATTTTTCTTTGCTCTTGAATACTACAGAAATCAATATGCTTCATTTTAAGAAGCAAAATAAAAATAAAAAGCCAGATATAATTGAATAATTTTGGTGGTTTTTTTCAATATTCCATCCATTTTTTCTTATGAGGCATATTGACCATAAAATAACAAAAAAAAAAACTACACTGACTTTCCAGGTCTATAGACCACATGGGTATTCTATAAAATAAAGCATTAAATAAAAATATCAATGACATTGAATTTTTTACATTTTAATAAAAGCTAAGCATTT
This sequence comes from Gracilinanus agilis, assembly GCF_016433145.1. Classification (NCBI taxonomy): domain Eukaryota; kingdom Metazoa; phylum Chordata; class Mammalia; order Didelphimorphia; family Didelphidae; genus Gracilinanus; species Gracilinanus agilis. The sequence continues at coordinate 570,970,113 of NC_058130.1, read as the reverse complement.
TTATTTGTAAAGAGTATTTTCTTTTACTTAGAGGGTGTTTTTAATTACTCTCTTTAAAATAATGGAAGAGAGTGAATTTTAGATAAGAATGTTCTGCAAAAGTAAAATTAATTATATACCCTTAACACAAAAGAAAAAAAAAGTTCAAGAGAAAAGAATTTAAAATATACTCTCTTACTAACTGAGCCTTACTTTCTAACTATTATAACTGTTTTTGAAGATCTACAGATTTAAAATATTTTGTCAAAGTCTTTCATAGACTGTAATCACTCATGATTTAAAAGGAATATCAAAATCACCATGTGGAACTCTAGAAAGGAAGTCTGCCTCATCTGAGTCATAGACTTAGAATTTTAGAGCCAGGAGGAATTTTAAAGACAAACTTCATTTTACAGAAAGATACTGAGAGGAGGGAGGTAGAATGTCTTTGCCAAAGTAGCATAAACATTTACCATTACAAGTCATTACCAGAGGAACCAAAATCTGATGATTACTTGAATAACTAAACTGGGTTTACATTATGGTTTGCCATTTGGAATTTAAATGAGATTTGACTATAAACAAATATATTTTTTAAATTTACACATATATATACATATTTTTATTACTATGTAAGTGAAACCTGAAGGTAATTACAAAAGAGGAATTCTGAAACATTGAGTAATGCCCAAATAAATTGTAATAACAATAATAATTATATAGTCCTTACTTTGTTCCAGGAACTGGGCTAAGTGCTTTATAATTATGATTTCATTTGATTTTCACAACAGCCTTGGGAGGTATTAGGTCTTACTAGCCCCATTTTGCCAATGAGGAAACTGGGGCAAAGAGAAAGTGAAGTGATTTGCCCATGGTCATAAAGTTCATAACTATCTGAGGATGGATTTAACTCAGGTCTTCCTGACAAAATTCAGCCTCCCAAGTTCTCTACTTCAAGAAGAAAAATATTGAATATAATAATGAGCACTTATATGAAATAAGATAGTAAACTATAGAAAAAAGGAAGAGTTAAAATGTAGTTTAGTCCTAGGAGACATATATCTATATCTACAATGAAAGTGGTGCAAATGGCAAATAAGAAAGCAGTACTAAAATTCAGTTTTTCAACAGTCTATAGGCAATGTTTGACACTGAATATTTGAGATTTTTTTCCATTTAAATTTATTTATTTGTTTGTTAGGAAAATGATCCATATATTCTGAAATATTTATAGCAGCACTCTTTTTGATGACAAGGAATTGGAAACTGAATGGATGCCCATCAGTTGAAGAATGACTAAACCAGGTGTGACATATGATTGTGATCAAATACTATTGTGCCCTAAAAAATAAAAAGTAATTAATTTTGAAATAAAAACCTACATGAAATTGTTAAGAGGGAAATGAGCAAAACCAAGAATTCCTTCTCTTATAAGAGGTAGACAGTTAACTGGGTATTTTAATATTCTAAATTCTTGAGATATGACTAAATGAGTAATAACTGGAGGAACTAAGTCATATTTACCTTAAAGGCCTCCCTGTAAAGAAATTGTTGCTAGATGTATGAGAAGACTAGGAAACCAAGGCACAGTGTAGGCTTTTTCTTTTTTTATAAAATGGATTCTTAGTAATTTTTGTTAATATATTCTGTTGATTTCTCATGTATTTGTAGCAGTCTTCCCTTACAGCTAGAAATCCAGTAAAATCAAGGATTATTTTAAATGGAAGAAAAGAAAAAAGTCAGCAATATCGATTAACACTGAAAAAGTCTGATATATGATATTTTCTATACCTACAGATCATTTCCTCTACATCTTTGCAATAAATGGGGAGTGGTATCTTCTCATAGCCTTCCTTTGGGGTCTCAGCGTGGTCATTAAAAACTTAACATTCAGTTTTACTTTTTTCTGGCTCTGGTTCTTTACATTTTCATTATGGACACATTATGGATATTGTTTTCCTAATCCTAATTGCTTTCCTTTGTGTCAATTTAGAGGCAGGGACAAAGAACAAAGAGCCATAATTATGTGAAACGAACTACAAAACTCATGGAAGTTAGAGGACATCAATCATGATCAGCCCCACCATGCAGTAAGAAATTGCATGATCAATTTGATGCCAAAATTTGAGGACAAATCACTGGGATTTTTGAAAAGACAAATTTACCCTCTCATAGTTCTAGAAATAATAAAATTATTCTGGAAGAAAAGGCAAATCATATCAAGGGAATTACCAGAAAAATATAAAGGAATGTAGCTTAGCTGTACGACATCTCAAGCCGTTTTATAAAACAGCAACTATAAAAAGTATCTGGCTAAGAAAGAGAGTATAGGGTGAATGGAATAGATTAGTTACTCAACACAGCAGTAAATGATCAGCTCATAAAATACTCGAGTAAAATTTTAGATTAAGCTAGAAAGGATAATTTAAAATATTGTTTGGCCATAATATAATTTGATTTCATTTTGAGTGATTCTAGACAAGCTAGGAAAGTACCATATTATATCTAGAAGTTGTGATGTTTATGTTTCTCTATCATACTTATTTACTAAATTATGTTTACATTAAGATTTTATTAAAGTAACATACTTTATTAATTAAAATGTAGTGAATGAAAAAGGACGTTAAACTCTTTCAGGTAGATGAGAGGTTCTTAAGCTGAAGTTGAGAGACCCTAGGTTGGATACTGGAGATCAAATTCAGAGGGGCCACAAACTTGAATGGAGAAAAAAAGATTCATCTCTATTTTCAATAATTTTTTGTTTCCTTTGAAATCTTATGTTTTTTGTAACATTAATTTAAAAGGATTCACAGGTTTCACTTAATTAAGAAAGTGATCTATGGCATAAAAATATTAAGAACTCCTTAGCAACATAATATAAAACTCCTGAAAATTTAATACAATGCTCAAAATGTCCACAATCTAAATAAATGCCAACATATTTCTTTCTTTCTCTATGCATATATAAAGTGGCATTGCTCTTCATATCATTATTCCTAGAACTTTACAAGTAGTGATTCAAAATATTACAAATGTAAAGAAAACTAAATAATTTCAATTGGTAAAAAATATAGTTTTGGACAGAATTGCCATAAACAAAATAATTGGAAATTTTTTTAAAAGATGCTTAGTAAATTTGAGAGGTATGATGGCACAGTGGGATATATAATTCATTTAAGAGTTTTGATAAGTGTTTGAAATCTGGTTTTGCCATTTCTTACCTGAGTGATCACGGGCAAGTCGCTTAATTTCTCTGGGTCTTAGTTTTTGTAAAATGACTTAAAACTCTAAATTTGTGATCCTGGAAAAAAGTACAGCATGAATCTGGTATTTTTGATTATGTGTAAACTTTTGTCAGGTTTAATATATTTTTCCTTGAAAAACCTGAAAAAAAGAATATGCTATAATTATAAATCTAAAAATGTAAAACACCAAAAGTAAATATCACAAACATATTTATGAGTGAATTAAGCTTTTTTTTTTTTTAATCCTTGGAAATCAACAAAGGTTGAATCCAAATCCTTTGGCTCCAGGTTCAAAACTCTTTCCTCTGTTTTAAATTGCCTTCTTAATTCAATTAATTATTAATTCAGAAAGAGAATCACAGAGACAAAAATATTAATTTATCAGTGTCAAACATTAGAGAAAATGAATGATCTTTATGTTCTTATTATTATTACCATTTTGAGAATTACCGCTATTGTTCACATAAAAATTGTTTTTCTTTTATGAATGTGATTGTAAAAGGGTTTCAAAAGTCTATAATGTGATTTTATTATATTTAAGTCCACATTATTTCCAGAGTAATTCATCTTTGTTTCATAATGGAAAATGGTAAGTCAAAGATTTATTTCAAAGACATTTAAGTTGCAGTAGGTTTCTTTCTTGGACACATAGACTATATCCATTAAGCCACTATAAGTTGTAAAAAAAAGGCTTTTAGGGTACAGTCCAAGTTGGCATGTTGCTTACTAAGATCCTAATAAAAAACCATATAAATGGTATGCAGATGAATATCTAGGGTGAGTGTGTTGGATCAGAAAAGCCCCATAAAGGCAGTAGCAGGATTTCCCTAAACTTCTCTCTCTCTCTCTCTCTCTCTCTCTCTCTCTCTCTCTCTCTCTCTCTCTCTCTCACTCTCTCTCTCTCTCTCTCTCTCCTTTGAAAAAAAGCACCTGCTATATACTCACATAGCCAGGTACTGTGCAAATGTACTGCATTAGAGAAAATAATACAATGAATAAAACATCCTCATGCACAAAGAGTAGGGATATAATGGAAATACACTCATATATTATATACATATAACACTCCCCATTTATATGTATAAATATAATAAATACAAATAAATGAAACGTAGTTAAGTGCAAGATAGTCTGAGGAGCACTAAAGAATAATCTTTTGTGGTGGCTAGCAAATTTGCTTATATAGATAAAAATATTCATAAGGACAAGTGAGAATAAAGATATGAAAGCATAAAAATACTCCTAATACACATTTTATCAGACTAGTAGAAAAGGTTCATTATATCTGTGCATCCTGTAATCTAAAAGAGAAATTACATGTCTACAATTCAGATAACTAGCCAATTAGCCAAACATAAACTGGAGTAAAGTGGACTCTGATACCGCTTGTCCTCTAATATGTCCTCGAAGTCTTATAATTGACTAAAGAAAATCTCTCTGACTCTCTGTCTTTGTATCTCTCTGTCTCTCTCTGTCTCATCTCCTCCTTTCCCCTTTCTTCTATCTTTTTGTCAGGGAGGTATGTTCAGTGAATGTGTCTTATTCTTTCTCAGTTCTTTTTCCTCCTTGTTAGCTTTGAAAACTTGATTCTGATTCAGAGGGACTTATGAGAAAGAATGCTATCCACATCCAGAGAGAGAACTGTGGGAGTAGAAACAGAGAAGAAAAAGAACTGCTTGAACACATGAGTTGATGAGCATATAATTGGGGATGTAGACTCTAAGTGATCACCCTAATGCAAATATTAATAATATGGAAATAGGTCTTAAATGACACATGTAAAACCCAGTGGAATTGCTCCTTGGATACGGGAGGGGTTGGGAGGAGAGGAGGGAAAGAACATAAATCATGTAACCATGGAATAATATTCTAAAATAATTAATTAAATAAATTTTTATATCACTGCAAAAAAAAGAGAGAAAACTTGATTCTTTAAGACTGTTTCCATGCACTACCAGCTGTGTAATCCTGGGCAAATAATTTAATCCCTTTTGCCTTATCTTCCTGATTGGTATAGATTATTATTACAATGATACCTATCTCTTATGATTGTTAAAAAAATCAAATGAAAATTTTTAAGAGTTTTGTAAACTTCAAAGTACTATATAAATGTTTATGAAATTATTGCTAGAAGTGTCTCATTCTCAATTGTTTTCTGATTGACCTAATTCCCTTTGGATTGAACAATGATTTAAATTTGCCTGAAAAATAAAACATCTCCCAAATGATCAATGTATTATTTAATATTTTTTACTTCATAAATCTTGTTTTTGCTTGTTTTTGCTTCATACAATCTTGTTTTTGAAGAAGGTCCTTTTAAAGATGTTGGGAACAATGTCCCCAAAAGCTCTACTATTAAGTTAAAAGATCCTAGATTCATGAAACTCATGCCACAGGTATATGAAACACATGTATATGTAACGATGATTGCCAAGCCTAACTGGATAAGCTAACTACAATGGAGAGAACTCCTGAAGGTCCTCAGGAAATAATATTTTAACTACAGACAATGCTTAAATATCCTTATTGCTTAGATTACCTTTACCATATAAGAGCCACAGGATCAGGATAGAAGTATGGCCAGAGAAGGGATCTTCTTCCACTAAGGAAGGGCAAAGAATCCTTTTATAGCCTCAAGGAACTTATTTTTACATATAAGTTGAGCAGAGCTCCTGCCATATAATTCTTGACTTAATCATTGTCTACCAGAATGTATATAACCAGTCACTTTCATTTGGGGCATGGCCTACAGCATGCATTTTACAGAATGCTAACTGTGAATTCTCCATTACCAGGAATGCAAAGAATTAAATGGTATCTATCTCTAAAAAATGCTAGCTCCTAGCATTGAGTCATAATATCTTAAAGAGGGCTAAATAATATCTATTGAATTGTCATTCAAGCAACCCTGACTTAGCATGCCATTTTCAAGTTTCTCACAAACTTTGAAGAAAATGAAAGATAATTAAAGAACATGGTGAGAATTGTTGCTGTTTTTCAGTCTTTCAGACATGCCCAACTCTTCATGATCCTGTCAACAACAATATGCCAATAAAATCCATGGGATTTTCTTGGGAAATGATACTGGAATATTGTGCCATTTTCATCTCCAGAAGATTAAGAAGAAGAGAAGATAAGTTACTTGCCCAGGGTCACAGAGTTAATAAATTCCTGAGACTGGATTTGAATTCTGATTTTTCAGACTCCAGGTGCACTTAGACACCTAGCTGCCTACATTCAGGTAGATAAAAGTGTAAAAAAAAAAATTCTGCATTATGTTATTACTCTAATATACATCATTGATTATTCCCCATTTACTATAATAACTTCACTTGACAATAAGAAAATGTCTCATAGATTAAATAAATTCACTTTAGATTATTCTAGTAGAATGCAACTGCATTTCTCTATAAACACATACATATAATAAACACTCTTGATTATGAATTAACTTAGGAAAGGAATTATTTTGAATATAATGAATACATTCAAGAGCAATATGAATCATATGTCTAATATAAAAAATGGAGGCAAATAGGTTGTCATTTCTGAATTTTCTCTATAGAATGATATAAGGTTGGTACTGAAAATTGTCTGCTTGAAATTAGAGCCAAAATGGAAGTGGATTAAATTATTCACAAGATAATAATAATTGCCCAAGCACATAGCTAATCCAATTAACTTGTTTCTTTTGTCTATATTAATTTGTACATGAATATATAACATCAAAAATGTTTGCATGTTTAAATAATAGAAAATCTTAGGTCTGAAATCAGAACACTTTTTCATGGAGGAAATAAAATAACTGAAAGGATAACTGTGTTTGCTACTGTAGCAATCACTACTGCTGACAACATGGGAGTCCAAGGACATGGCAGAAAAGATTAGTAAGGAACCAGAGAGGATATAAAACAGAAAACGAGAGTGAAAATATCAAAATGAATGAACAGACAACTGTTGCAACTTATATTATTTCTATTTTCTACATAGTATAGGCAGTAAAGTTAGATCCAAGAACAGACAAATGATCATGGGTCATTTAAGAATATATTTTCTTAAAATTATGTAAAGCATGAAAGAACTATATTTGATGACAGTTATGAATGGCTGTTAAAAGTTCTTTGCAAATAAAACATAATTTAAAAATAAAGTTGGAAGGGGCAAGTAGATACCTCGGTGGATTGAGAGTCAGGCCTAGAGACAAGATGTCCTGGGTTCAAATCTGGTCTCAAACATTTCCTATCTGTATAACCCAGGGAGGTCATTTCAATTCCATTCCCTAGCCCTTACCACCATTTTGCCTTGGAATGAAAATACAGTATTGATTCTAAGACAGAAGGTAAGAGTTTGTTGTTTGTTTTTTTTTAAAGAAGAGGAAAGAAAGTAAAGTTGAACTCTTTTCCCTTCTTTCTTTTAACTTTAGGAATGAATCTACCTTTGTTCTTTCCAAATTAAGGTGCATTGATGAACTAGAATTTTTTATACACTATATAGTTCCCACCAGAATTCAATGATAACATTTCTATTTCTGAAAGCTAAGTAGTCACAATTTAGTTTCTGGAACATATAGGACTATCCCAATGTCAATTCTATTTAAAAGAAAATGTTATTAATATTAAAAATTTAAATGGTGATATTCAGTTGATGTACTTTATTTGTTCCCAATTAAAAGTTTCAGATGTTCATAGATCTATTATACTCATGTACAAATAATCTGTTCTTTCAGGCAAAAAACCTATTCTTTCAACTCAAAGACCCAGATTCTGTAAAAGGTATCAGCAAAGAAACTGGAAATGATCAGACTCATCTCAACTGCAATGTCTTATTCAGAAATGTCCATTATAAATAATCTAAGCCATGATCATTTTATATGGTGAGCCACAAATTAGGATTTATTATATTTAAAACTCTCAAAGGTTTCTTTTTGGTTGAACAAGAATTATAAAACAGCGAGATTCCCACATCTTAAGGAAGTCTCCTTAAAATGCTTATGGTTAAAAGGACCCTTAGAGTTCATTTAGGGCAAAAAAGCAAACCTAAAATTGGTGGAGTTAAATAAATAACCCAATTTCATTTATTTGTTTAAAGATATAAGAAAAGCCTGAACCTAGGAAATTTAATTCTCAGACTAATGTTCTTTCTATTTGTAAATCATTCAAGGAATAACACTGTTTAATGGAACCAAACCCACTTTCTACAATTCTTCCCTCTGCCTGACATATATTGATAATTATATATTTTACATACGTATCTATATCTATTAAGATTTCCTTTTTCTTCCTTTGCAGAATTACTAGTTCTTGTTGAAAAATACTGAAAATTATGTGTTGCAAAAGACAATATATTGAAAGTTTCCATATTTGAAGAACACTAAATATATTTTTAAATGCTTACTGAGTGTCGATATTGATGGTTATACAAGAATGAACACTGAAGGGTAATTCTAGATAGTTCATATGGTTTTGAGATATGTATATTTTATTTCATTTAATTTCTCTATATTCCTAAAAGCTATTTCACAAGACTTCATTAGGCAAATTGTTTGGTTAATGAGAGAATTTTTTTATAAACTTCTCCAAATAGCAGAGAGATCATATGTTTCCCCTAAAAGAAACTCTGAAAAGCAAACCTTGAAAACGCTCTTGAGAGAAATAGCACTGGGTTGATTTTAATTAATATGGTTTAAAAACTTTTAGCTAAAACATTTTTTCAACCAGTAGCAGATCAAAACACTTCACAGTACTCATTTACAATCTATAGCCATATTTATTAGCTTTTTGGAAAGAGGCTCATAATTTAATGCCTTGCCTGATAATCCATTACTCATAACTTGCTTAAAATAAGAGCTAAAATTAGAGTAGATTAAATAATTTAACATGATCACATGCTTACACTTCAGTTTTCTCTTTCTAGTGCCAACCAGAGAATTTGAGAAAATTTCCTAATAGTGGAATAAATGGAATATAAGGGAGAAAAGAAAGGATATCCGTTTTATTGGGGTTTAGATTATAAAAAATCTTCCAAGATTCTTTGTAATTATTTTTAAAACTCTCTGTAAAACAAATTTTAAAAATAAATTATTTTCCCAAGTGGGTGTTTTCAATGCAGAATATGGATAGACTGAAACTGGTATGAAATGGATGGATTTATCAATTTCAAGTACACTATTTATAAATGAAAAAATATGAAATAGACTTCATATAAATTTCCAAGACAGAAACAGATATTTGCCCATAAAAAGATAAATTTGTCTCAATTTCTAGGATAAATTTATTAGTTTTTCCTTACTTTGGTCTCTCCCTTATTTATCATTGAATTTCTTGTTACCATTTAAAATAAACTTTAAATGATAATTTTTGTATTCCTGTCCTGATGAATAAAGATGTAAAGGCTGAAGCTATCACCTTGTGTAAGGCTTTAGGATAAAACGTATTATTTCATTTATATGTGGTCTCTACTACTGCAAATTACCAGGAGTCATTTGAAAGTTGGTTATATTTGACTTCCAAAAATTTTATGAGAAGAATTGTGAAAAAGAGGTTTACGTGAAATATAAATATGATCAATATAATATTTCCAACTTCATTCACATTTGATTTCACTTATACAAGAGTGGAAAAGAAATTTCCAAATTACATTGTTTTTTTTAATGTCCTCCAATATTTTCATCAAGGGGGATGATTCATTAGCCAGGAATACTGAAAAGATTCATTTCTAAATGAGGAAAGTCATTTTAACCTGAAGCACTTTAAAAAAACTATCTCTTTGGTTACAAGAAGGGACGAAATATATTTTTCTCCCTACACAAATTATATGTAATTTGTGTAGCTTTTTTGTTACAACTTTGTTAACTTATTTTTAACAACAATATATTTATTCAGTGGTAACGATGACAAAATTTTATTTTTAACTTACCTTGTTTTATAATAGGAGTGGATTTTTTTGGGATAAGTATTATATAACAATCTCCAAGAAGTCACAAAAGTATGTATAGGTAGATTGCATGAGTAGAAAAGTATAGAGAATGCAATCAAAAGCTCAATTTCAGTTTTTTTTATTATCATTTTCAATTGTTTAAGCTAGTAATTTAATTAGTCTATTTGGACTCAAAGAGTAGGATTTAAAATACTGTAGGCAACAGTGATAAAATTTACTATCTACTCAGTTACTTTGTCATTCATTAAAGATTCACTGTAGATAATACTCAATTATTTAACTCTTCCAATATTTAATTTATAATTAAATATTATTATCCTTCTTTTTAAGTGACTAATTCTTCTAATAGATATAATAAAATTGGAGAGACAAGTACATTCAAATTTAAAGATAACAGGTTTTTTTCCTATTTTCTTGCTTGGTCAAGAATTTGACCTTTCCTTTAGCCATTTATATCTACCCCTTCCAAGATTTACTTAAAACTCACTAACTTCCGAAAGCCGTATCTGAACAGTCCTACCACATTCTGATGTGATTTTATCTTCCCTGAGCTCCTTTCCTATATTTTCTGAGCTCTTGGTCCCATGTAATTGATTATATTTTGTGTTTTTATTTAAGATAGATTTCTTGGGTGACTGGTGGTTCTTATTTCATTAAATTTTATTCACAGAGACCATTGCTTCTTCCTTTAAAAACAAACAAACAAACAAAAAACTTTCACACAATCCCTTGTAGGATATTACCTAGAAAGTATGCATTCAGCACGTGCTGGGTGAAAGTCCATCACCAAAGAGAGTCAAGAAGACATTTTCCATTTCCATCTAAGAGGGCAGCTAGAATAGGGAGCATATAATCCAGTATTCAGATATCTACTACTTAAGAAAACACAATGACAACAGCAACTCAAAATAGAACATGAATAAAATCCAGGAAATTAAATGAGAAACAACAAAAAAGTATCTTTGCTCACAAGAAACTACTCAAAAAGTCATTTAGAAAGCAATGGTCATGAAGAATGGGGGATCATAAACAAAGCCAGTACCAAGTCAAGAAAATAAGATGAATGTATCCCAAAAGGACGACAGATATATCAGAGATATCTATAGATTATAAATATCTGAATCTGAAGGTAGCCAATGTAGACAACCTTAACAAGAAATCCCCTTTGTTGTCCCATAGTGTGGACCTTAGAAGCAAATGGAAGCAGCAGCAAGTAGTTGGGGCATAGCAGAGCTCAGTTCAGTATACTCAGGACCTATAGTCTCTGTGATCTCTAGCACTCATCTTAAAATGACATGGAAAACTCTAAAGATTGAGCATTTTGATTCTCAAAATTCTGGAAATTCATAATTTGGTTAATATTCTGAGGATAAACATACCCTCAGAGGTATTTGAAAGTGCTTGAACCTGGGTCAAAGCCATGCAGGTCAACCATCACATTCAAAAACACAGAAGAGGTCAAAATCTGGTTTGGGTCTTGGCCCTGAATATAAATTCCAATTAAACAACTAGGTCTGGAGGGATGAATAAACAGAAAAAAACACACCACCAAATGTACTAAAGAATTATTATAAGTGATAGATTAGATGAAAATGATCTCTAGGAGAGAATAATTTCATAACTACAGGGATATATTTAAAGGGAAAAATAAAGGCATACATACAGAGAAGAAATAAAGTAAATGATTAAAAATTAAATAAAAATTCTGAAGACAAGAATTAGAAGGATAATTTTAAAAACTGAACCAGAAACCAGAAATCTTACCCAGGTAATGGACTCTCTATAAATAAAAAATAAACCAAACAGTAACTTTAGAAAGCAGTAAGAAATATTAAAACAAAGTAAAAAATGAGAAATAATATCAGAAAACATAAAGCAATTGATTTCATAAACCAACTCTACTGGGAAAGAGAGTAAAGTGACATAATTTAAGAATAATCTTGGGGGCAGCTGGGTGGCTCAGTAGATTGAGAGCCAGACTTAGTGACGGGAGGTCCTAAGTTAAAATCTGGCCACAGACACTTCCCAGCTGTGTGACACTGGGCAAGTTACTTAACACCCATCACCTAGCCCAGTGATGAGCAAACCGTCTGGCGGGCCAGATGCAGCCCCCTGAAATGTTCTATCCTGCCCCTCAACATTATTCCTAATTTGACAAATACAATGAGTAGGATACAATACAATGAAACTTCAAAAGAGTTGCCTTAGAAACAGACTGATAGATGAGCATTTCCTTTCCTTTGGCCCCCTCTTTAAAAAGTTTGCCCATGTAATAATTAAAGAGCCAGTAACCAATGTTTGATCAAATGGGAGATAGAGAAAGAGTCTATGTGGTGAGTCTTTCTTTCAGCTCTCCCCTGAGGCTGAATATACACTGGGAGACTTTAAGGGGGTGTCACCATGAAACTTGGTGACCTGGATGGTCATGCCACCCCTCAGGAGTTGAGGGCAAGGCTTCCCTATAAGACAAGGTATGTGGTACCCCAATCAGATTCTGAATAAGGACAGGGTTCACACAAACCTGGCCCTGATCAGTTAATTTCACAGAGGGTGGGCCGGCTTCAAGATGGAGGCAGCCAGACCAAGACATGGTTCCTCTCTCCCTTGTTGTCTCTTAGGCACTCTGGAATGCTATCTGACTGATGAATGGCTTTTATCATTCACAATTCATGGATTGGTGAAAGGGGTGGTCAGAGGGATTTTGGGGTGCCCTTTTCTCTATTTCTATGTATTCCATCACTTGGGTGGGAACCTTTTGGGATTCCCACTCCTAAGCTTCTTTCCCTGCTCCTTCTCCTTCTGTTTCTATCCTTTTCTATAACTGTAAGGTTTGACTGAAAAAGGGTATCTCAGGAAGGTTGGGTAATGGATGAAGGAGACTAAGAGATTGCTCCCAAAATGGAGTCCAAAAACTTAGCAGTCTCAATGTTTGAAGTCTTGATGGGTGAGATGTGATGGAATGGCTTTGATCAGGGAATCAAGCGTTTCAATTTCCAAAGAAAGATCCTCAGAAAGCCCTAAGTACTGGATCCAAGCTGGGATGTCCTCCCCCTCTCTCCTCACAGTCCTCTGCCTGAAGACCTCTCCTCTCCTTGTCCTGGAGAATTTCCCAGAATTCTCTTGTCTCAACTGTCAGCAACTGTCAGCAACTGTCTCTGGCTCCTTTTGTCCCATCCCCCTTGCACAAATCCCATCCTCACACCCATCACTGACCTAGCCCTTACCACTCTTCTGCCTTGGAGCCAATAGACAGTATTAACTCCAAGAAGGAAGGTAAGGGTTTAAAAGAAAAAAAAACGAAAGTCATAATCTAAAGCAAACAATTCCTAGATAATATATTTAAGTAAATTATAAACAAAAGCTTCCATGTCTATTAGAACCAGAGAAAAAAATCCACTGATCACCCTTCCCCCTGCAAAAGCTAATTCCAAATGCAAGGTATGAGAAGCAGTATAGTATAAAAATAAAAATAGACAGACACAAAAATAAGGACAAAGAACAATGAAATTGCACATCATCTTTATAATAGGCAAAATCCTGAGTTTCTAGCACAAAGGAAAAAAAACATATTCAGAAAGAAAGACTTCAATAACAATAGACTGCACATTGGATCCCAGAAGAAATGTTAGCTTCTAATAGAGGAGATCTTGAAATACAATATTCCAAAAGGCAAAAGATATATGCTTACGATGAAGTCTAAGTTTGCTTACAAATATGAGCATAATTTCATAGGGGAAAACTGGGTCTTTGATGAGATAAAAAGCTTTTAAGAATTTCTGATGGAATGCCCAGAAATGAATAATTACCTTAAAAAGTAGATGCAAGATTTAGGAGAAATCTAGAAATATAATTAGATTTGTGTAGCTAAAAGAGACTGTAAGAAGATCAATCTCTAAAATTATAACATGGGTGGGGAGTGGGGTGGGAATCATCTCTTCAGAATCTTAATAACTTTAAAAGGTATTGAAGAAGTTAAAACAACAACAAAGGTCTTGTAGGTGGATTGACTATTATGTGGGTTTTAATGAGGAGAACAAAAGGAATAATAAAGGAATATACTAGTAAAGAAAGGAGGAAAAGAATAAAACTTATCTCTCCTCATAATTGGGGTGAATGTGAAGATGAGTATACAAATAGGGAAGAAGAATTGATAGGATTATGTTATACATCAGAAGAATGACAGGATTGAAAATATATCTCTACACATGTAAAAATTTTGGAGTAACCTTGCAGCAAACTCAATGGAAAAATCATTAGAAATCAGGATGGAGTTTTTGAAAAGGAGAATAATACCTGAGACAGAATTGTCAAAAGCAAAACAAAACTTCCTCATTTGTTGTAGAGGTGAAAAAGAAAAAAAAAAGAACTGGAAAGAAAAGGGATTACTGTCAACTGTGCAGTGATTGAATAAAATGTGGTATATAAATGCAACTGGATAGTTTCATACATTAAGAAATATAAAATAATCATTTCACAGTATTAAGAGAAGTAGGAACTGACACAAAATGAAATGAGAAAACAGGTGAACAATATATGCAGTAACAACTTTCTAAAGGAAAATAACTGTGAAAAGCTCAAGAAATCTGATCAAACTATGATAACATGTCCAGGGGACCTATGATGAAGCATGTTGTCTAGGTCCTAAAACAAAAGTGATGTAGTAATGCAGATACACACATTTTTAGGCATGTTCCCAGTGTAGATTGTTTTGTTTTTTAGTGTATTTTACCATGCAGGTATTCTTTTAAAACTGGTGGGTGAAGGAAGTAGGTAGGAATAATGATGAAAAATAATTTTAAAGGGCCACTGAATTATTTTTTACACCCAGAAAAGCTCAGAAGATAGCATAGACAATTATGAAAGCAACACAAGGAATTCACTATATATGTTTTTAAAGCAAATAACACAGAATAGAGATGTACAGTTTCATATTAAATTTTCTTTCCAAGTTCTACTTTTTCTAAATGAATTACTCATTGTTTGATTTGGTATTTTGAGTTGAGAACACGAATATATAAAACCTTTATGGTACCATATAAATTACATCAAATATTTATCCAGGTATAATATTTTTGTAATTTTCACTCCCTTTAGCAGTTTTCATTGTGCCTATTAAGCCAAAAACATGATATCGAATTGACAAAGAAATGAGATGAGATTATCTCTATCACAGACACAATATCACAGTCAAACTGTAGGACGGATAAGCATCTTTACCTGTAGGAACAGCACCTGGTGTTCTTTTAATAAATGTGGTTGCCTGTTCATTTACTCCATCTGCATCAAGCATTGCACCTCAATAGTTTAAAACAATATACATACAAACACAACTCACATAGACATAGACACATGGTATGTTTTTTTTAAAAAACCCTTACCTTCTGTCTTGGAGCCAATACTGTGTATTGGCTCCAAGGCAGAAGAGTGGCAAGGGTAGGCAATGGGGGTCAAGTGACTTGCCCAGGATCACATAGCTAGGAAGTGTCTGAGGTCAGATTTGAACCTAGGACTTCCTGTCTCTAGGTCTGACTCTCAATCCACTGAGCTACCCAGCTGCCCCCTATGGTATGGTTTTATAGACACTTGATACAAAAATCAGAAAAAAAATTTATAAACCAGCATATTGGAGAAACCACACAAAACAGGCACAGAGTACAGCATATTTTCCCTGAACAAATAAAAATGCATATAAAAAAAGAGAGAGAGATAATGAGAGTGCTGAGATGGGGACTAGAGGGTGGAACTGTCCATATACTAGCATTAATGGCATAATTTATTAATATGTTAGTTTTGTTAAACTGATTTTTTCTTAGTCTTTTAAAATTATTTGTTATAAGGGTTTACTTCATGAGCGGGTGGTAGAGAATAGTATTTTTGGAAACGTAATGTGATGGAAGAACAAAAGGTTATAAATAAAAACGTTTATTAAAAACCACAAGAATTTGGTAAATAAATTAATTTTGAAAGGTAGAATTATTTGGAGAATCCACATTCCGCACAATATATTCCTCATCATAATGTAGAAATGAGATGTAGATATCAAATGTTCTGGTCAGTCCTGTCACATTCCAATACCTTGTCTGCACAGGCCCAATATCAGATATGTCTACTACTAAACTAAATAAAAATTTATCTTGGAGAGACTCATTGCTAGAAGGATAACCAGAATAATAAAATATTTTGTTCACTACATTTCTCAAATTTTGATTATAATACACAAAGGATTAATCTGTTTCTACATTATTTCAGTATATACTCACCTCAAAAGGTAGATTCTCAGAATCTCAGAGCTGGAAGGACACTCAGAGATGATCCAGCTCAAACCACATTTGAACAGGAATTATCTTGACATGAGAAGATCTTTAGCGAGGTTAAGTTAAAATTACTTCCTCCCATCACATTTCTGTGAGGCTCTAATTATAAAGCAGTTTTGTTTATTTGTTTGTTCTTTTTTTCCTGAGGTAAAAAATATTCCTTTTCTTTCAAAACCTGAAACCAGTTATGTAAATTTTGCTTTACAGGGCATAAAATGCCACTTCCATAGAACAATCTTTTACATGCTTGAAAGCAGTTATTAAGTTTCTCCTATGTCTTTTCTTCTTCAGGCTAAATATCTCCACTTTCTCCAATCTATACATGTTTGGCATGATCCTGAGTCTCTTGACCCATCTTTCTTTCCTTTGATTCAACCAAGCTTAAAATATCTTACCTAAAATTTGGTGCTTCAAAATGGATTAGAGTAGTCATTAGGGTTATGATTTTCCATATGCTGAACTCTATATCTTTCAAAACACCTATATATTTCTTTGCTTTTCTCCAGGACAATCCCAAAAATTTTTTTCTGAAATAAATTCTATCTACAACATTTTTCATATATACTTGTCCAGTAACTTGGGAAAAAATTAATTAGTTTGACATAACATTAGTAATAAAGTTGTATTTGAGAATTGGATATTTTATTTGTTTTATGCTTATATTTTATTTTGCTTGTTTTTATTTTAGGATTTATAGAAAATATTAGAAATTTACCAATTGGAAAATTAACATTAGCAGATAAAATCTTTATATGTGGAAGTTATATTTATTTGTTAAATGCCATTGCTTTGCCGTTTTTGATAGCTGAATCTCTTTGCAGAGAGATCACATGGGACAGTAGGAGCAGTTTTAAAATGAGTAGATTAAAATACTATCTTTTTCTGATATTTATGATTCTATTGAAACCACAAAACTACACAGAGTATACTTTCATGACTTTGTCACTTTGTTAAAACCTACTACTCTACTCCATCATTAAGATTTCTGTTGTTGATCAAACTGTTTAATCTTATTCCAGAAGGAAAAAAAGGTTAATCTGGCACAATCTGTTTGGGATAAAACTATACTGGTTATATGTAATCACTATTACCTTTTCTAGATGTTCACTAACTAGCCCATTAATAATATAATTATTAGTTCAACAGAAACTGAAGTTAATTTTACTGATATAATTTATATTCTTTGCTTCCTTGCCATAAAAATAAAAATAGAACATTTTCTCTTCCTTGGTCCTATACTTTTCTTTCCCATTTCCTACAAACTTTCCAAAATCAATGATAGTGGTTCAACAATCTTCTAGCATTTTTAGAATTCTGGCACGTAATCTGACTGAGACTGGCAATGAGATCTCAGGATCAGTTAAATACTTCTTACTTTCTTTGCCTTGTTGTAGGTTTTTGTTCAGTTTTTGTTCTTCCCTTTCCAGGTCAAATATTATTTTCCACATTAAAGACGTAAAAAGAAGCAAGATAAGGATGAACTACTACTGCCGTCTCTATTTTATTGTCATCATTCCATATGCCCTTTCTCCCTAAAAAAAAAAAAAAAAAGAATTAAAAAGCTTCTTTTTTGTTGTCCTTACATAAAATTCCAGATCCTCGAGATGATTGATGATGATATGATTATTTCATTACTAAGAGGTGAACTACTGAAATGTATTAAATTAGAGGGAAAAAAGATAATGTAAAAGTATTTCACTATTTCAATAAGACAGCAAGAATATATTTAGAGGAATTAAGAATTAAATTAATTTTTATTCATTTTTATAATTGGAAGATAAAGGTTTGCTGCTCTAATATTACAGTGTAAAATTAAACAAATGGTATTGGTTTTTCTCCTCCATACCTGCAAACTATGCTGATTAGACCACTAATCAATAAGGATTTTATTTTTATTATTTATTTTATTATTATTTTATTATTTATTTTATTATTATTTTATTAAGTACCTACAGTGTTCCAGTCACATTGTTATGTAACAGGGATTCAAAAACACAAGGAAAGTATGTCTCCTGCCCTCAAGAATCTTACATTTTATTAGAAAAGACTGTACTTATGTATGTTCATTTATATGTTATATATGTTATGCTATATATATATATATTAAAGTATGTGCTTATTTACCAATGGAAGACATTTAACAGTTGAATGGATTTTAGGAAATATATTTAAGACAGAATTAAAGTATTCGTAAACAAATTCAGCTCAAGAGACTACACAAAAACTTAAGCTATACTTGAAACTCACAAAATCCATTGGTGGACATTTCATTTTTCTGATAATGTGTGACTATAGTTTTAATGAGCTGAATAAAAGCCATTCTCTTTCTTTATAAATCATCTTTGTCAAGCTCCACCTTGTGATTAATATCTAAAAGAAACTTGGAAATATGGTATAGGTTCTGATAATAAAAACATGTTTGCTTACTTTTGATTGGTGAGTTTTAATGCAGACCTGGCAGAGACCAAGTCAAAGTCATATTACTGAGCAGGGAGTGGTTTCCAGAATTGTTACCCTGTCCACTCCTAGGAAGCAGTTTTGATAGGAAAGATAACAAGTTTGTCATCTGTTCGAGGAGAGAGAGAGAATGTGAACCATGAAATCTAGATTTTAAAGAGGCATACCATAGCCAAAATGGCTTAGTAAGGGTAAATCCAGGGAAAAGAAGAATTGGAACCAATAAATCAGAAGATTGAACCGCTGACTTTGGAGTCCAAGTCTTGATATTACATTCAAAATTGTGTTGTTTATTAGTCATTTTTATTTAAAATCATCACAATGGCAGCATCTTTTGTCATTTATATTAACTAGTAGTAGAGGGGGCAGGTAAGCTTGGAGAAAGTATTTAATTTGGAATCAGGCTGCCACTTACACATGTATTTCATATTGGAACACGAATCAGAAAAGTTTTCCTTTTTATAATAGAAAAAATTCAAAGTAATTCATTTTTTAAATATAAGAATTATAATTGAACTTTTAGATTCTATTTTAAGGTGCCTATTTAGAAAGTGTAAATATACCTAAAAAGTAATAACAATACAAAAGTTTTCATGGGATGGAAATACAACCTATAAAAATTAAATTTTCGAATTCATACATTCTAATTATATTATTAGTACAAGGGGAAAATGTTAGCTGAAACGATGCTAATAATATTAAAATTGAATTATAACATAATTTTTTCTTACAGTCTTCTATTGTTCATTGACATCACCATTGCTTGTCATAGGGAATAAATATTATTCTATCATCATTAAAGAAGATAAGCAGGGTTTTTCAATTTAAAAAATTCATCCAAATGATTAAATATAGTTAATTTGCTATAAATTTCAAACTCCAGTCTTTCTTATAGAGGAAAATTTGATAAGCACCAAATGCACCTTATACTGACACATGGTATTCCATTACAAAAATTAAAACATAAACTCATTATGAGGAAGATTATGTTTACATGCTTTAGTTTTTCCTTACAATATCTTTTTAAAAGCTCTCATTGGCTTTATTAATTATGTGTGTACCCAATACAATGGTGGTTACCTCTCATGGGAGGAAAAGCAGTCTAGTGTGAAAAATATGTTGTCCCTCCTAAGATGAAATTATATCAGAACTCGATGGGACCTTAAGATCATTCTAGTACAAGGCCTTTGTAATTGGTAAAGAAGCTAGGATCCCAAAAAGTAAAGTGACTTTTCAGATGTTATGTCAGAAATGTTAAAGATAAGCTGTACCTATGAGATAGTAAATGAATGAATTATACAAATAACAATGCAAAAGGATAAATTTTAAAAATGGAAACCTGCCTTTACTGAATAATGTAGTTAGTAGAAATGTCACCAATCATTTTTTGTTTTATTGTATACTCTAGCCTTTGTGTATCTTTTTGCAAAGATGAAGTTTTATATAATTTGGAATGGATTTTAGAAAGCATGTGCTTTAAAAAGAAAATATTACTTATAGATTTTTTTAATTTCCAGTTAATTCAATTTCTGGCTTTTGAACCACATATTCCTTCATAAATGCTCTAAGGAAAGAAAACTAATATGTCTGGCATGAAACCATTTGGAATAATATAACATTTAAAAGAAAATTTAAATGTATTTAATTATTTATAATTCGCTTTTGAATGTATATAAGAACATTAAAATGTTGGCTGTTTGGTTCTGCATAGCAAAGCCACACTTCCCAAATTACATTTGCTCATTCAGTTTTTGTTCTCCATACAACAGAGGAGGACAGTCATGGTCACTTCCAAATAGCTACATCAAGAAGTTAGGTCTGTGATCTGTGCTAATAGAGTTGAGTGGTATGGGTAATTCAAAACAGTGTATGATTTCAAAACCATTTGCAACTGATCTTTTGATATTAACATTTTAAGAATAGTCTAATTCATAATGCTACAGACAAAATAATGAGACCAAACTGTGAAGAGTCAAGTGAGGATTATCTGAATATGTAACTCCTCAATTCCTGTCACTGAGCCCCTGAAAAAGTGATTTTTATTCTTCATTTAATTCTAAGGATAGATAGTACTCTGACTTATTGGTTTATTCAACTCCCCCATTCACATCAGATGCCAGCTGATAACGTGGATATTGTAGTTTAAATTTTTGGATAGCTGAAAAGGAATGGCTTTTCCAGAAGAATACCAATCCCTTCAGCTCATTCACACCCCTCTGTTCTTCCTACTGCATGCAAAATCCCAAAAAAGGAGGCAAGGACTTTAAAAGGTGAACAAATCAAAAGGAACAATGCTAATGTAGGGAAAGTAGCTCTAATTATATTCCATGGTAATCTACCTGCACACCACAGGAAGTGAGTATTTTAGGAAATAGAATAAGCATACATCCGTCTTACATTGGTCATGTTTTGGAGGAAATCTTGCCAATATTTTAAAAGAGTGAAAAGAAAAGAAGCATAATCATGTAAATGAAATATAATTCATACTGTAAAATTCACATATTTTGTGTGCTTCTTTGTGCCTATTTTAAAGATATTTAAAGAGGCATGCAAATGCTTCTGTTTTGAAAATATCTGTTTCATCTCCTCCCACACTGGCTACATTTTACTCTTTAAGTGATATAATGTCTGGGTTTTGTTGCTGCTGATTAAGATTTCAGATAAAGCAATAAAAAGGAACTTTCTAGTAGTCTATAAAAGTTATAGATTTTTTTTGATGTTCCCGAAGCTGTACATACAATGCTTAAAAAGTAAGTTATGGGATCATAGGATCATAGATCTAAAAATGGAAGGGGACTGAGATTTAACCTAATCAAATGCTATCATTTATGGATGAGGAAACTGAGGCTGAGAGAGATTAACTGACCTGAAAGCAGTATCCAGTGCTTTCTTCTTCCTTTGAATATGTATTTCATTTGAATTCCCAGAGAATGACCCCCCAAAATAAGGAATCCAGGTAGTCAGTGAATAAAGGTTGCCTTTTTAATAGGGTTCATGGAGTTTATTGACCATAGGGATCCATACTATTATCTGACATAAAAATAGACCTTGATTTCAGGCCCGAGTATTTGTTGAACTTGGCAAGAGCTCCATGAGGACTGGGAATGACACAGAGTGACTCTGAGACAATAAATAGGAGGTGTCTGTATTTAGGACTTCTAGCTTCCAGGTACCTTTTGGAACCAGTTGCTCAGCCATTGTTCTCAAAAATGAAGGTTCTGACTTTCTGGCCAAAAAGATGTCACAGAATTAAGACAATAGAGATATCAGCATAGATATTTACTGGTCTTGAATTCATTTGGGTCTTGCCCCAGGACAGCCTCATCTGGTGGCACCTGATCGGAGCCATTATATTCTTTGGCTTTATTGACAGAGGTGGCATCATTTCCTTACAAGATTACCACTGGCAAAGCAGTGTTTCATCAGGCCTGCCCTTCCTGGACATGGATGAGTGATAAGTCTTCCACAATGTCCAACACCAACTCTGGATTCTATTATGAGTGAGAAAAGATCATTGCCAAGAGCAACTAATTGTCAGAACTGGTCTTAACACCAGGATGTTATTCTTCTGTACCCAATAATACACAGACTTAGGTTCTTTCCTAAATTGTACAATCATCTTGGAGGGTATCCATTTCATCCCCTATATACTTTGCTCTAGAATCATCTTGTTCAGAATTGGCATTAGCTAGTCCTCAGATTTGCACCAATTTTCACTGGGGACAAACAGGTTTCCTTTATTATTGATGCCATTTTGTCTCAAGACTTTTTCCTTCGAACTAAATTTACCCAGAAACATGGATGCCAGATACTTGATCAGATCCTCCTCAATACTACCTGTAGTTGTCACCAGCACATTCACACATTGTGCTATACCTGGCAGTGTGAATGGTCTCTTGGCCACCAAAGGTCATAAGATTTCATATGTAGGCTAAGAAGATGGTGCAACCACTTGATGGCTACCATTGTTTCAGGTCTGTGTGATTTTCCTTCTCTTGAAGTAGAGGTTCCATTTTCTTCTCAACTACGTTTTCACCTACTCTATGTGCAGCTGAAGCTGGTGTCCTTGAAGTTGGTGGTGCCTATACACACACACAAGAGTAGTGTAGACCAGGCTGTGATTGAATTCATACCCCTGGATCTGGCAAGTAATCTGTGCAACAGAATAGGAATCGAGGTCCTATTTCAATTCAACACTCTTTCAATTTTACCACTTTACTAAGAAGGACGGGGAATGTCTCCGAGGTAAGGTGGCTCGCTTGGCCATATTTTTAGGTATGGAAAATAGATATTTATGGAAAATATATCTGACTTGCCCTTTTTCTTTTCAGTTACTTTAGACACATTCATAGATATACATACATGTATATGTGTATGTGCACATAAATACACACACACATATATAAATATATTATTGATGTACTGTGTTTAACTCTTCTACAGGATTGTGTGCAAATTGTGGGCAGTGCTTGAATACTCAAGCAGCTAGGTGGGACAGGGGATAGAATACAAGATCTGGATTCAGTAAGACCTGAGTTCAAATTCAACCTCAGACGTACTACTTGTGAGATCTTGGGCAAGTCACTTAACTCTTGTTTGTTTCAGTTGGCTCATCTGTAAGATGGGGATAATAATAGCACCTACCTCCCAGCATAGTTTTGAGGATGAAATTTTGAAGATAATAATTATAAAGCATTTATCACAGTGACAGACATATAGAGTTATATAGTACATGGTTTTGATCTCTTATGAGCTAGAGAAGAAAAAAAAATTATCCCCTTATGGCTGTCCTTGTGGTGATGAATATCCTTGCACTTGGGTTAGGCTTGTCCTTGGATGATTGCTCCCTAATTTGTCACCATATCCATATGAAAAGACTTTTCTAGTTTGATAGGACATTCTAGAACACGTATGCCCTTTTTGTACCTAGAATAAGCTGCAACCTGCAATGTGGCACAGAAGTTAGTAAAATGTTTATGCAGTACTTTGTGAACACCTGACTTTTTATTGTCCATTGCAATTTCTTATAGCACAATAATTAGGCCAATGTCCTTCACTTTGTAATATACTACCATAGTGGTCTTCTCTCTTAGGTGCTTAATCATAATGAGTTTTTATGAAGTTAAAACCATTTTTATGTGGGAAAATGCAGCCCTTAAATTCTATTTTCAGTAACTCCATATGTGCAATGAATTTTCCCTTTATTTGCTAAGAACATCTGGATGTTTGGAGATTCTAAACACTGCCTTTTTATTCACTAAAATGATTAATTTGATACTTATAAAAGCAGTTACTATGTGATTAGTTAATATGGAATGTTAGATACTAGAAATTCAGTTTTGAAAAACATGCATACCTGAGCTTTATTTCCTAACACCAGCAAGGAAAGTAAAGTGAATGCTAAATAGATATTAAGTAAAGATCATTGTTACATTGATACCCTTTTTTATACTTAATCCTTGGTATGAAAATCATAAAATTCATGTGAGGATCCACACGAGAATATTGTTACCAAATTTTGTAAAGTATGAAGTACTACACAAAAATTCTAATCTATTACCTCATCACATCTAGGTCCTTAAAGGCTATGCCAGGAGAGCAAAAGTTCTATCTGGACCTAACAAGCTTGAAAAAAACTATTAAGTTCATGGTCAGCATATAGGCCAGGATATGGACTGTATCTAAATGAGGCCAACCACTAGGAGGCTATTAAAAAGTAATTAATTTATTTGACCATTGAACCTATGAAGACTTTCTATTTCCTGAGGTATATGGAGAGGTTGAGATCTGGAGTGGAGAACCAAAATGATAAAATTATTCATCTTTTGAAGTATATATCTATAAAAAATCCTGATGTAGGATGATTAAAACATCCTGGGTCTTATTTTAATTACAACTCACTTTTTCAAAGTATCCTGAATTCAATAGTCTTTGAAGAATTTCCATCATAGAGTAAAAAATTTATTATTTTGGTTCTTTGAAGATAATGTTACCAACACTTTTGAGAAAACTGAGACTCAGATAAGTCCAGGTAACAGGTCCAGCATTCAAATTCAGCTCTTTATTTTATGGGAGGGTAAATTTAGCCTATAGTTGAGAGGGTCATATTTTTATTCCATATTATGAAACCAAAATTCCAAATGAGAGGAACAGCAGAAACACTTGCGATTTCTTTAAAGTATGAATGATTCAGTAATGTTCAACTTTGCATGGCTTTAGATTCTTTCATATTCTAAATACTTGAAATGAAGATGCAGGTTTAACGAATAATCAAAAATTGGATTTAGAATGTGGGTACTGAAGTACAAAAATCTAAAACTTTTGGATAGGAAGACTTCTTCTCTGTTATGCATGAAATGAATCCTGGACCATTCAACACAATGTACAGCTAACCGTTCCTTTTGTCTCTCTATGGGTTAAAATCTATTTTTGGTCATTGAGAGCCTTGGGAATAAATGTGAAGCATCCAACGTTCACCTCAGCTATAGAATGATTTCAAAAGCAATTCCATAACTCCAACAGTTATGTGTGTGTGTTTGCCTCTTTAAGAAAAAAATCCATTAGCCTGAGACAATTCTACTAGCCTGAGATAGTTCCACCATAAATTCCACCTGTTTTAATATTAAAGTTTTTTTAAACCCTTATTTTCTGTGCTAAAATCAGTGCTATATATTGGTTCTAAGGCAGAAGAGCAGTAAGAACTAGGCCAAGAGGGTTAGGTGAATTGCCCAGGGTCACACAGCTAGAAAGTGTCTGAGATCAAATTTGAACCTAGGACCTCCCATCTCTGGACCCACCTCTCAATCTACTGAGTCATCTAGCTACCCCCCCCCATTCCAATATTTTCAAATCATTATAAGTTTGTATTTATCAGAAATATCTGCCATGTGTTTTTAAAACTCTAGTGTAAATGGTAATTTCTTAGTAATTAAAAGTTTAACCTATAGTAGAGTTTCTCAGTAAATGTTATGGGTCTGCAAAAATGAGCAATTAGGACTAGTTGGTAAGAGCCCATTAAAATACTTATTTACTAATAGCTATTTCAAAGACAGGATGAACTGGCTCATGATTCTCCTTTGCACAGTGGGCCAATTAAATAATATCTCTTGCTAATATTAATTAGATATGTGCCCTATTATGATATTAATATTCCAAAGTTAAGACACTTGCTTGAACAAATTGTAGCCCTGAAACTATATCTAAGCAGGACATTTTAAATGAAAACAGAAATGTAAGAAAATGGCTTGATTATTTATATATGTGTTAGAAATGTGACATGCATTTCTAGCAAGTGATGGAAAACCAGTTTTAGGTCATTTTTTACATCTGGTATAATGATCTATTCTTTCATTCTTTAACATTTCATGAACTCTTTTTCTTTTGATAAATTCTATTTCCAAGATTCACAAAGGGGGATTTTATATAAACTCAAAATTCAGAGGAAAATGTTAATGCTGTTTTCAGAAAACAATTCAGTTTGTAATTTTCTGTGTAAATTGTAGGAAATCACAAATGAATGGAGCATGCAACTTGAAGCAAGATGATTGCAACAAAGAAAGGAAAATCAGTGAAAACTTTTCTACAACAGATCTGATTCTAAAATGTCTCAAACAATTATTTCTCCTGTAGCTATTTTGAATAGAAAATATGCAGGTCTAACTTCTTAAGTTCCAGTAAGGACCTGTGCCCAAGAGGGTATTAAGCATTTTCCATTATTCTGCTCCTTTATAAGATGCAATAGAGGGTAAGCAATTTTGAAGATGGTGATAGATTCAGCTAAACCTGGATTTCATAGCTTTCATTTTCTATTTCTCATCCTGGTGCCTGGGTGTACAATAAAAAACAAAACAAAACAAAACAAAGCCACCAATAACCATGAATAATCACCCTCTAGAGCCAAGGAAATGATTATTGGAAAGGATTCATAAGAGGTAGAGCCGATCTCAATTCCACATTTCATCTAGTCCAAACTTTCATTTTATAAATGAGGAAAATAAGGCATAGGAAGGTCAGGGGACTTACCTGGGCAAAGAAAGTGAGTGGAGAATGAACATTTAAGCCCTGGACTTCTTGTTTTAAATATAATGCTCTATTCCATTTTGACAATTTTAAAGGGGCTACATTTGGAAATGACTTTAAAATATAATCATTCCCTTTTACAGGTGAAAAAATAGAGGCACTGAGCAATAGACTTACCAAATATACAGGCATCAGTATTAGATTTCAGAGTTTAACTCAGACACTCAACTACAAATCCATGATTCTGTCCCATTTGTTCTTACAACTACAAACCAAGAGTTTCACAATGTTATGTTGTTATTAGAAATAGCAAGGAAGTTGCATGATAAGTTGAATTTCCTCTTGGCCATCTCTGACAAATCTCCAAAAGGGAATATTGTTTTTTCAAGAGGGCTTTTCTTACTTTTTCTCAGTGTTATGACCTGTTTGATCTCTACTGAGAATTCCTTTCCTCTGCTTTGTACCACTGGAAAGACTTTATACACAAATGCTTTGGAGTTTAAATATTCTGATTCTTTTTTTTAAGGCAAGAAAGAGTATAGGGAAAGGGTTCCCAAAAGAGAAGACATTTGAAATGAACTCTGAAAGAAAGTGTCTTTCCTTTTATTCACAATATTGCCACCTTGATTAAAGTCTTTTCGCATTCTTAGAATTTAAAGCATTCTTATTAACTGATCTTCCAGACTCTACGCTCTGCCAGTACCATTCATTCTTCATGCTGCTGCTTGGCCAATAATTCTTAAGAACTTTTTAGCCTCTTGCCTTCCCCCTTTTGAGAAAACTTGTGAGCTCCCTAGAACCAAAACATTTTTCATAGATATAGATGTAGATAATATATACTTTTTATACATTATTACAGATATGAATTATGCAGGGATCCATGTTTAAGCACTAAGGATACAAAGAAAAAATAACAAAACAGTAGTCCCTCAAGGAGCTTCTTGTCACTTGGGAGACTGGATAGCACCACATGTAAATATATAAGAACAATCATTATATTATGAGGAGGAGAGTGGGAGAACTGATAACAAAGAACATCTGGAAAAGTTTCATGAAAGGAGCTCTGAAAGAGTTTAGGATTCTAAGAGGGAATTACATCAAGGAATAGGAAAAGCCTGTGCAAAGGCATAGAGGTAGGAGATGAAGCACTGAGTTCAGAGAAAAAGAAGTAGGTCAATTTAACTTGAATGCACACTGTATGGAGGAGGAATAATGTCCCCAAGGCTTGAAGTCATGTGTTTGAAAGTCTTATTGCAATGCTGCTTAATCTATAGTCTTCTTTCTCCTACCACTGGGAATTACTATAGGTATTGCAAACACCTAGTGCAGGGCTCTCTGGAGAGTGAGTTTTTAATATCTGTTTAATAACTGAAAGACAAATTAATCATTCAAGACTGACTACTTTATCAAGACTTTGTTCCTTGAGATGACTTTCAAGATCCTTGACAATACAGTCCCATCCTACCTATTTCTCCTTATTTCTGACTTGTTCCTAATTCATAATCTCTGTTCTTTTTTACTTAGCTACTATTTTTTCCTATGAAATAATTCCTGTTTCTTTTATTATGTTAGGGTCCTTGGTTGAAAAATGCCTTGCTTCCTTATCCCTGTCTTAGTTAAATGCTACTCACTCTTTAAATCTCAACTCAGATGTCAAGTTCTCAATGAGCCTTTCAGTATCACCAACCACCGATTCCCTCCAGTCCAAAAACTGCTAATAGATACACATATGGATCTACCTATTGAGTTCCTGGCATGTGACAGGCATTGTCGCAGAAATTACTTTATACAGTCCCTCCATTTTCAGATGTGTGTGAAGAAATTAAGTGATTTTTCAAAGAAAAAAAATTGTAGCATAACTAGTATTTGAAATTAGGTCCTCTGACTCCAAATTCCACTGTACCTCAAAAACCCCTGTCATTCAATCAGACACCCTAACTAGGACTATAACAACATGAAGAGTTCTCCTAAATCACCAGACCAATTGGTTTCTTCAAATGAGGAAATTTATGCAAAATCTTTTGCAAAATGTAAAGTGTCACACATATGTTAACAATCACCACAACAATAATCATCATTATTATGTTATGCATTAGAAAAGCAAAGCCTGGAGAAGCTGAGTGTTTTTAGACATCCATGCCCTAGTAAATGAAAGAACTAGCATAAGAATGCAGGTCATCGGATACATGGTCTGGTGCTCTTTGCAATATATCCCTCTCTCTCCCTAATACGTACTGCAGAGAAATCAGGCTAAAGAGAGTTGTGTCTTGCATTACATTAGCATTCAGTCCTACTCTAAGGCTATTGGTCACACAAAACAAAGCAAAAAAAAAAAAACTAACAACAAAAAAGTCCTTTAAGTTGTAGACTAATTTTTAACCTCTCTTGAACTTAGGGACTAGCCCTCCTAAAACTGGAGACATCTTAGTTTTAGTAACTGGAGATGTTAAATCATGAGACACACAAAGCCCAAAGCTCTCCTAAAGTGAAACGATGCTATCAGTACCTAGCTATTGAAAAATAGCTCCATTAGGAATCTTTCTTACTTTTAAGCCTCAAATAGCATAGCTTTGAAATCATCTAATTAATATAATTGTTATGGATTTTAAATACTTGATTCCATAAGGTTTCTGTAATGAATAACTGCAGTTTTTTATTTATATTTTGTTCATACTGAAGCTTGGAAATTCTTAATAATTAGTTATTGTATTTTTTTCTGCTTAAATTTCCACTGGCTGCTGATGTGAGGGTGTCTTGTCTCCCTTGTATTTCACTACATTACACACACATCAATAACTGCACCCTGGAGTCTCATTCTCAAGCCATGCTTCCACTATATTCCATTTTAGCACTAGCTTAGTTGGGTTAAACATTTCTAAGAGATGACCATTCTACAGGAGTGGCCATGAAGGTAATACAACCTGTATGTTTTGTTCTCAAATAAACCATTTAGTTTTTTTAGAGCAGCTCTGTCCTAAAGAAGTGAAAAGAAAAAAAGGTGGGGGGCAGCTGGGTAGCTCAGTGGATTGAGAGCCAGGCCTACAGATGGGAGGTCCTGGGTTCAAATATGAACTCAGATACTTCCTAGCTGTGTGACCCTGGGCAAGTCACTTAACCACCATTGCCTAGCCCTTACTTCTCTTCTGCCTTTGAACTAATAAACAGTATTGATTCTAAGACAGAAGATAAGGGTTTAAAAAAAAGAAGTGAAAAGCCTGTGCAAAACACCAAAATGAGGGTATTCCTTCACTGTAGTTGCTGATAAGCCTATTAATTTTTAAATGTCTAACAGCAGTGGTTGAAACAGAGAAATGTGGTTTTAAGTAATAACATTATTTAATAATCTGATAATATCTTTAAAAATGTGCTAGAAACAGTAGGATGAGATGATTAAGAAGGGTGAAAAGAGTGTATTTGCAAGATATTGTCGATAAAGTAATAGGCAAGATAAAAAAATCTGAAATAACTCTCAATGAATCAATAGATATTCTCAAATCAAAACTGTTCTTCCTCCAGATAATCACAAGTTGGATAGTGGGAAGCGATTTCAACAGTCATCTAGTCCAACTGAAGCTCACAAAATGAATGCCTACTATAAGATACCTGAAAAATTGTCATTCAGCCTCTTTTTGAAGACCTCTACAGAGGAGGAATTCATCACCTCTTGAGGAAGCCTAGTTAGCTTTGTAAACCACAGGAATTCTAACTTTTCCTGAGTGCATACCTTTCGGGGAAACGAATCATTACATTTTATTAATAACAAATTAATTTTTTAAATTGTGGTAGAACACATTTTAAGGTATATATCAATTCTGTGTATATAATGACTAGTACATGTAAACACAACTAGGAGTATGCAATAGTAGACACGAGAAAAATAAGTAGTAATTATGGGGAAGGGGTTGGAGTAGGCAGATTCATGGCCAAGAGAAATAAAGAGGTGGAAAACTTCAAAACACGAGAAGGAATGCTACTTAAAGGTATACGCAGTATAATTTCGTCTATACATGCCCTGACAAATAAGTTGTATAGGTTCTTTTAATATATCACTGATGAGCTCTCTTGAATGTAAATCAAGAATTAATTGATGGAAATAATTATAAAAATAACATTTTGCTGAACATTTAAAATTACTTTCATATATAATATTTCACATTATTCTTATAGCAATGATATAAGGTCGTGCATATTAAATTCTAATTCATAGCAAATAATTATACTCTATCCAATTTAAACATTGCAAAATATAAACTAAAACATACATTGCATATTAAATTAAAATTAAAATGGAAACAACAGGCAAGAATCAATAACCAATAAGCTATTGCAGCTTATAAATGAACTAAATCTTTTGGAACACACTCTATGTACAAATCATTTACGGAATTTCTTTTTTTGTTGTTGTAGAAAATACCTGGAAACCAAGGTGGTAATCATCAATTGAGAAATGGTTGAACAAATTCTAGTATATTAAAATGATGGGAAACTATTACACTGTAAAAAATGGGCAACAAGATGGTTTCAAAGAGACACAGAAAGATTTATATCAATAGGTTCAAGGTAAAGTGGGTAGAGCCAGAAAAATGGTATATATCATATTATAGCATATATTATAGAACACAATATAACAATATATATATTAGAATATATTAGAAAAATAAACACCTTTGAAAGACAATAACACCAATCAAATAAATGAACAACCATGATTTCAGATGACTGATAAAGAATGGTGCCCACCTAACAATAGAAAGGTTAAAGAATGATATGAAAAATCAGAAATGAACTTTCTTGTGGAAATTTGCTTTGTTTGAATTGTGCTAATATGACTCACTCACTCACTCACTCCTTCCTTCCTTCCTTCCTTCCTTCCTTCCTTCCTTCCTTCTATCTCTCTTTTGGGAGAGATGAGAATTTGAAAGGAAGGAAAAAGGAAAGATAATATTTTTTAAAAATCAATAACAAACATCATTCATTCAGCATCAATGATATGAAATCATAAAAGCAATATGAGAAGAAAATGGTAAACAAAAATTTAGAGAATTTAGAAAATTCTTGCAAGAGAAAAGAAAAAACTTTTAGTGTTGACATATTCCCTTGCTCGCTCTCCTCTTCAGATCCATTTTGAAGAAGCAATGGTTATAGGACTATTTTTTGCCTCAATATTTGACTTCCTCACAATATTTTAGAAAATGATTATTTAGCACTGGACCTTCTAAACCACATTTTATGGAACTGAAAATGTAATTCTAATACAGATAGATTTAAGATATTATTTTAAGAGAATTCTCCATGTTGTTGCTGATTTCTTGCCAAAGACATCTCTTGGAATCATGCTGCTTTTGGAAAACTTCAAAAAGGCCCTGATGATGCTAGTGCCCATGCTGCATATGTATCAGTTAGTTCTATGTTCCACTTCAGAGTTGCAGAGCAGAGAAGCTCATGAATTTGATGAATGTGACATTAACTCCCAAACGCATGTGCAAGTCTGACTGCTCTTACACCTATGCTATGACAAGACTTCAGCCAAAAGCAAAGGTAAATTCAGCATTTCTCAAATGTTCTGATCCCAAGCTGACTATTTTGCCCCTCATTACCATGCTGTTCTGTTTCAAAGCCTTAGAGATGGTAAACCAATTCACTGTCTGCCCCCAAATCTAACCCTCAAAAGAAACAATTACACAATGTAGCTTTTGATTCTCTCTCCTGATTAAATTATGAATTCCCAAATGCTATAGTGGTCTCTGTGTAATCTCTTTAAGGTTGTGTTTTTCTCATCTTCTATTTAAGGATATAAATTGACCTGTCAGTGTAAAACACATAAGTGAAACATTATAATCCCACCTTCTTGGGGGCTTTATTTACTTTATACTGTGGGCAGTTTCATTATCTTTTACAAAGAAACTACTCTGAAATAGTATATTGTCTATCCAGGTGTATGTGAAGGCTCTTTGGAATGGAGCTGAGTCAAATGATCTATTTTTGTCTGGAACCCAAGAAGACATTTCATTGAGATGACATTGAACGTTAAAACTTGTCTGGAAATAAACAATTGCATCTTTTTTCTAAAATTTAGCCAATGACAGAAGCCTAAATTAGATAAGTGCTTCTCTATAGTTTGTCTCTGGAGGGAATGGAGTTTTCAAAAAGGATTAGGCCCTATCAATTAAAGGTGCTCTGCTGGGGAATGCTTACAAATGACATTTTCAAAGGCAATGTTAGCATGGAACCACAAAAAGAATCAGTCATATACCCTCCCCTCAAATTAATAAAGAGCTAGTGAGCTATGTGCCACTCAGAATGATAGTATTTAGCCTAGAGTTATGGTGAAGATTAACATTACTAGAATTACTCAATTTAAGTGGCAGTTATTTTGTGGCTAAAGTTAGGAATTTAAAGATCTCTATCATAGTCATTATTTCAAAGTATTTTAGCAAAAGGGGTACAATTCTATCTATTCCACTTATTTAGAATGTAATCTCTGAGTTCTCACAGGGCAATAATTCTGATCATTCATCAGACAGATCTGAATGAGATGGAGAAATAATGAAAATAAGTATATATCCATTTGCTTCGGGCTGAAAAATAAATGCCCTAAAAAAGAATATAGATTGCTGAAAATGAAGTGAGGAACAGACATTTATTTATTGGGTTTTTATATATTTTCAGGGTAGTATAGTATAATATTCTAAAGGATGGTATGACATAGTAGAGTATAATACAGGATATTATACTATAAAACATATTATAGCATAATAGTATAGTATATTATAATTTAAAATAGTAGAGTATAATATATAGTATAGAAACTGTAGTCTCTATAAAGTAAGATAGGCCATTGTCCATAAAGAGTTTGCAATCTACTTGAACATATCGAAACAGAAAAATGCAAAAAAAATTAGAAGTAATATTCAAAACATACAAATAATGAATGGTACATACAGGTGTTATAGGATTTCAAAGGCAGAAGAGATCACTTCAAAATAGTGTGACCATGAATTTCTTCAAAAGAGGTTATATCTAAAAGGGATTATAAAAGTGTCTAGGAATAGCTGCTATGCTATTTGGCAGCTGCTTTCTCCTAGTTTTCCTAGCTTTTTGATTTCTGCTTTTGTGTGTCCTCAACTAACTGTAATTCTTTTATATAAATTCCCTAAATTCACTTCATTCTCAGAGCACCTGACATAATTCATAAGACACTATAGTCAGTGAATATCAAACTCAAATTATTTAATGAACTGGTTGATTAGGCATATAGAATCATGAGATATAACACCACTCCTTCATTCCTTTGTGAAGTCTTGACCACTGAGCTTTGTGATCTAATCTCACAAATCTTTCTTTTTTAATTGCAAGAGCTAATTTTATTATATACCATAATCTAAGGAGGTTTTCAAGGTAACAAAACATCAAACTATGCAACATACTCTCTCACTGAGCAGGCATCCAAGATTTAAATAATTTACATCTTCAATGTATGCAGAAGAAGGAATAGAATTTCCCACTAATTCATAGGTCTGGAAACTAATAGCTTAATTCAACAATGTCTTAATTGGATCATATACTCACTTTTCCTTTTGATTTAGATTTTTTAAAAACATCATTTTAAGAGACTTTCAGAATTAGAGTAGAATTCATTCACAAAGGAAAAAAGGGGGCAATCTAATAAATACTTTCTGCATCTTACCCTATCCAGGTTGACTATATCCTACTTAAGAATTCTGAAATCACTTAATGGTAAATGAATGCAAAATAATCATTTTGCCCCAGGCTCATACAAATGTTTAGAGACAATAAGTTTTTCTCTCTGAAATACATGTGAAAACATTAATATCAGGCAGTTAACTACAGCTGAGGGCGGGCATTTTCCAAGTCTAATTTTTTTTTAAACCCTTGTACTTCGGTGTATTTTCTCATAGGTGGAAGAGTGGTAAGGGTGGGCAATGGGGGTCAAGTGACTTGCCCAGGGTCACACAGCTGGGAAGTGGCTGAGGCCGGGTTTGAACCTAGGACCTCCTGTCTCTAGGCCTGACTCTCACTCCACTGAGCTACCCAGCAGCCCCTCCAAGTCTAATTTTAATGCTAACATTGAGGAGAAATATATATAAATATATATGCATACATATATATTTAAATACCATGTTTGTTGGTTTTTAAAGTCCAAAAGAAAAGGTGTGCCAATTTGTATGTGAAATATTGTTTTACTTTAATATGACATTTTGGCAAATATTTTATTTCACTAAGGAAAAATGCTACATAGTTAACAGGTCCAAGAAAGCAATGTTTATGAATATCATATATACCCTTTGGAAAAATATATACATACATATTTTAATGTTTATTAAATCTTCCTGCAAAACAGGTGTTCTAAAGTTTTCTTAAGTACAGAGCAAAAAGATACATGCAAATATTAGAAGACTGAAGATAAATATTTATAAATTTGTAGATTGTGATTTTTATTTTAAAAATAAATGCAAACATATGTATATAAGTTCACAGCACATTCAATTCTAAGGGTAAAATGAAATGTAAAACAGAGAGGAAAGATATATAGGCTAGTATATTTCAGAGAAAAACAAATCTTCAAATACTCATTATTACCCAGCTACTTACAATGTTCTTTTAAACAATCAACATATAAAAGTTATTTTCTTAAACTATGAGAAACTTTATTGTTATGAAAATTGTAAAAGAATTTATAAAAATTACAGTAGAATATGAAAAAATATCTTGTTAAACTTTTGTACCATGTTTAAATAATATCTCCTTAAAAATATGGGGATAGTTATGAAGAATTTTTGCTATTACAATATAATTATAACATACATTATTTCATCTGATCCTCACAACTCCATGAGAATGTACAAATATTATTATTCATATTTGATGAAGAAAGAGACAGATTTGAACAGGTTATTTAAAAAACCATGTACCATCATATCAGAATCATGACCTAGGTCTGAAGAATGTGCCTATAAGTTCAGTGAGATTTATTATACTGCTATAACATGTGCTGCCTTTTTCCCTAAAATAAGAAGGAATTTGTATATCTGTTATAAGTTGAACTGATAAAACTGAGTCTGATCCTATATGGGCTGGACAAGATACCAGGAACAATGTATGAAAGAATATTTTAAAGAAATTTTACCTTATCATCATAAAATTAGTTTTTATAAGAGCTTGGGAAATTTTTTAAAATTAATTTCCCCTCAACTTAATAGTTTATGGTAGAGAGAAATTCTATTTGAATATCATATGGTTTTATTTTTCCCTGTCTTTATTAGCATCAACAAGTCATTGTCTTCTAACTCAAACCAGGTATTCCAGAAAATGTGATTGGAAAAGTACATTAAAAATATTTAACTCATATTTGAACTTGTAAGAGAAAATGCTTTGACATTTAAGTGTGGCTCATTAAATCAAATTATCAATTTTATCTTTGTACTTTGAACAATAAAGAGAAAAAGAACACAACTGGCACTTAAGGTAGGCACCCTTTCATCTTCTTTGTGGAAATGATTTAATAGTCATACTACACAATTATTTATGATATAGAGAGAAGATACAGAGGTGGCAAAGGTAATCGTGTAAGTGTAAGAAATTCAAGATATCACTGCTAAATACTCTAAGTATGAGGGTTATAAGTGACAAGTCACTCGCTTGCTCAGTAATGAAAAAAGGATTCCATGCTCTCAAATTTTTTGGTACAACTCATTTATAAAAATGCTTCTGCTAAGAAAAAGTAACACTGAATATTCACTTTTGACAGCCTAATGGAGAGTCCCAAATTATAATTTTTGAAGGAAGAGTACTGACAGACCAATCCATTTTAGAAATGATCATTTGGCCCTTTTAGACACATTGACAGACATTTTGCAATATAAATGGCAATACTTTCACATATAGAAATCATAAAGATCTAAATTTCTGTCCCTTCTATCAGCAATAATTGCAAAGGAGTTAGCAGATTTGTTTCCACAAAGTAGAATAAAAATTTGTCATTTTGGTAAAGAATATCATAAAATATCATTGAATGTTTACTGTGTCTGTCTCTGACTTTGTTGCTCTTATCGCTTGGTGTCTGTCTCTCTCCGTTTCCATATCTCTGTCTCTGTCTATATTTGTCTGTCTCTAGTTCTCTCTCTCTCTCTCTCTCTCTCTCTCTCTCTCTCTCTCTCTCTCTCTCTCTCTCTCTCTCTCTCACACACACACACACACACACACACACACACACACACACACACTCCACTATACCTAGAAAGTGAACTAATAATCTTGTTTCACCAAATGCCTAGAAAAATATGACTGTTTTAATTCAGAATGATCCAGTGTAAGTTAGTAACACTGAATAATACTTATTAAATATCTAGTTCATAAGCTCATGGGATCATAAATTTAGAGCTAAAAGAGACCTTTAGAGGCCAAAGTTCCTCATGATGACTCAGTGTCTTATTTCAATAAATAGTAATCTTGGTCTGCACAAGTTTGGACTAAAGTTGTATAACTTAAATTTGTATGAAAAGTTTGTACATATTAGAATTATGACCAAAGCACAGATATAATTTAAAGAAGGGTAAATTTTTAAAATCATGTTCAGTACACCCACTACATGCTCTTCCTTAAGTCTTAAACTGAACTGAACTGTATAATGATGTTTATCCTTACTCATTGTAAAAATAGATAAAAAGGGCCTTGTCATATACAAGCAATTTGTGCTAAAAACAACACAGAAGAAAAAAAGTGCCAAACATACCCTGTAAGAATGATTGCAACTACAGGTAGTCACTTACTACCATGTTATAAAATTACTTTTATTATGACAAAAGTTACTACTTTTTAGTTAATAAGACCTATTATCTCTTATTCAGTCCTGCATCAAGTGACAGTTACAAAATTCTCTTTGGATAATAGCATCAGAGAACAAAATTAACTGCTCAGAAAACAATTCCATTCCATATTTTAAAAAAAAGGAAATAAAGAAAAAGGA
The DNA here is from genome assembly GCF_016433145.1 of Gracilinanus agilis. Lineage (NCBI taxonomy): Eukaryota > Metazoa > Chordata > Mammalia > Didelphimorphia > Didelphidae > Gracilinanus > Gracilinanus agilis. The sequence goes on along the minus strand of NC_058130.1, from coordinate 570,932,176 downwards.
GCCACAGAACATGAGATTTTATTCATAAATTTAATCATACTTGCCACTACATGGAATTCTTTTGTTGTTTGGTCAAAATTGCTGAAGGTAGTTTGGAAGATGGGGGAGGTAGAAAAGATAAATGCGAGACTCCATTTGAAATGAAGTGAAATATTCTAACTAAAGAATTATCACAATGTTCACTTTTAATTATACTCTTTCATATAAGAACAATTAAGATCTATTCTGAAAACTTGTTCTTCAAAAATGCATGTAATCTAGTCAGCTAAGCATGGTAAAAGACAAAAACAGAAGGGCAACCTCTTTCTTCTAAAGAAGTTTTAAACTGTGAGCACAGTATGGTGTAAAACTGTGTCATTAGAATTTTAATTTGACACAAATATGAATGATTCAAAGGGAACAAAGGCTTCACAGTCTTATTCCACAGCACTCAAGTGACCTATTCTGATGTGAGCTGTACACTCCATTACAATCAAATTTACTTCAAAAGCCAGCCATCTAGGTCAGATGTACAGCCTAAAATGAGGTATTTCCTTTATGATATTGTACCATAAAATAAAATACCAAATACTATTGCAACACCGGAGGTGAGAAGAGTGACTGATATATGGTTTAGACAATGGCAAATTTTACAAAATATATTTTAGCATAATCTCCTAGATAAAGTCTAATTACAGGAAAAATAGGTACTTAATGAAATTTTTTATTTCTTTGTAATTTGATTACTTTGTATACTTATAATCTTCACCTGCAAGGGAGAGGATGACATACTCAATACCTCAGTTTTTTCACAGTTATTTTATTAACCCTTTAAGATTGTGTTAACAGGCTAATGAATGTCAACAATATAGGTTTCTTGTACATAATCATGCTTCCAAAACAGTTCCAGTTAAAATTCTAGTGACTAGCCTTTTGGAAAAATTATACCTCAAAAATTCTATTATATGGCTGCATTGTAAAGAGAAAGACTGAGGAGCTCCTCTATTTCTTATCCATTTTGGAGGAGTCAACACTTGTCCCAAACAAGCAAAAGTGAAAAATCACAGTTTTTTTTAAACTTTGAATCCCAGCAGTATTTCCAGGTTAGGGGAAAGGTGGGAGGAGTGACAGGAGAGGGGAGTTATCTACCTAAACAGAATGACAAAACCATGTTTTCTTGTGTGTGTGTGTGTGTGTGTGTGTGTGTATTTATAAAAATACACTTTGTATATGTATATATATAATGCATGTATATGCTATATATGAGTATGATAATTTAAGATTAAGAGGTTTTTTTAAATGCTCTATTCAAAACATTATAGAAAAGGAGTTAGTTCAAACATAATTTCCCCCCATTTTAAGAGCGGGGGAAACAAAGTCTTTTAGAGTTTAAACAACTCTGTGATCAACTCATAAGTGTATTAGATAGGAATCAGTTCTCCAGTATTCTCTGTACTCTTTCTAATACAGTTCTAAAATGCTACTATGGTTTTTTCCCTAGGAGACTTCCTACTTCTAGAACACAGGCACATACTAGGAGCTCAAAAAATACTTAAACTGAAAAAAATTTAATTGGTTCAGATGAAATATTTGGTTTTTTTTTTAGAAGATCCAGAGTGGTGTAGAAGGCTGACAACAGTGAGACGTATGTTTATTTTACCGACTAGCTCAATAAATCAATTAATCAATCAGCAAATGTTTATTAAACACTTGCTCCTTGGGAAGACATTGTTCTGTGAACCAAAGTACAAGAAAGTACAAGGAAAATAATGGAATATTACCTTTCCTCATAGATTTTACATTCTATTGGGAGAAATAACACAAGTATATGTAGAATTATAAAAAAAATCAATACAAAATAGTCTAAAGGGAGGGTACTAGCAGTTGAGAGAGAATCACAAAAGGCTTCTTTTATAAAGTGAAGCTTGAGGTCAGTGTGAAAGAAGAAATTCTATTAGGGAAGAGAAAGAAAGGATTACCACCACTGTGATACAAGTAGTGCAAAAATATTGAGACTAGGAAATGGAGCACTGAATGCTGAAGAGTAAGAAAGATGCATGGATTGTATAGTAGACTGTGAAAGGAAGAATAATGTATAAGAACATTGGACAGGTTGGTTGGGTGGACCAAAGAGCCTCAGATGTCAGAGAATTTTATATTTGATCATATTGTCAATAAGTAGGAAATTAAATTTATTCAGTAGGCCAGATCTCTGCCTAAGGAAAATCATTTTGGTAGTGAGTTGTAAAGGATGGATTCAAGTTGGGTGAAACTTGAAATTGCTATCATTATAATCTATACTTTCCCTCTATCTTTGGATGATTGTGATAATCATATGAGTAAATGTATACAAATATGACATTACATATACCCCCTTTCTTCTTCCTCTTCTTCTTCACCCTCTTCTATCTGGAGGCTCCTCTGACTTCACTACTCTAACGGAACTATCTCCATTGTATGCCATGACTTTCCTCATCCCATTTTTTAAACGTGATTTAAGAAGAGTATGTTATAGAAGTCAATGACTGATGCACTTCAATATCTTGTTCTTTTTTCATCATGCCCTAAGCTCCTACCACACAGAATGAAGGTTTTTGAAAGAAACTATCAAACTAACCTAGGGAAACTTTGAAGAAGATGAGAGAGAAACTTAAGGAAAAGACAGTCTGACCTAATGTTTTCAATCAAATATGAAGTAGGAAGAATGGAAGCGTTTCGTGAATCTCAAAAGCTTTCTAGTTTTTCCAAGTCAGACTGTCACTGGATAGCTGTATTATTTTACTATAAGAGTTATTAATTCTGAAATTGTTGGACTTGCCATCTTCAAGTGAAAACAGAAAGTCACAATAAGAAATAAAATACAAAAGATTCTCCATGTCACTGCGTATCACTGATGGATAATATATTTGAAAATGTATCAGTTATATATGCCCATTTCTTCACCACATTATTAACATGTAAATGCATACATATGTCCATATGTATAACATGTGTAAGACATGTGTATAGATAGATAGATAGATAGATAGATAGATAGATAGATAGATAGATA
>NC_058130.1:570913636-570929135 GCF_016433145.1 Gracilinanus agilis | reverse complement strand
ATAGATAGATAGATAGATAGATAGATAGATAGATAGATAGATAGATAGATAATGGAGCATATATGTATAGAGATTCACCATATATCCCCTATACAATATACACCAAATACTGATGGTATTTTTTCTTTTCAGGAATTAAAAAAAACATATATCATATATTACATTCCTTTCTCTATATTTAGTCAAGGAAGCATATTCTGCATTCAAGTTTATAAGAAAGGCACAAAATGACAAGTAAAAATGTTGAAAAATAGCCTTTGCTTTCTAAAATCCAACCTTCACCATAGGTCATTGAGTGTGTATCAACATTTAAATAAAACAACTCCAACAACACTCCAAAATTAGAATCTAAATTCTAAACAAGATCACTAGGAATATCTGTAATATTTGGGTATATTGACATGGTTCATTCAAATTATTTATGCAATTTATAGTTTAAATTTACCAAAAATCCTCCATGGATTCAGGAGCATCTATTTCCATTCCATCTATGCCATATATTTCTTAATGTAAATGAATTGGTAGGCAATAGGGTTCACTTAATCTTAGTAATACCCTGAGCATAATTTAATTACTTATTCAGTTTGTACTGGGGGGATTGTCATGGGATCGAATCATGGATTTAAAGTTTGATAAGATTTAAAATAAGTAAACTGCTATCCAGAAAGTTAAATTTATTTGTTCATGGTGATACAATTAGCAGAAAAGCTAGGGTACAAACACAATGTTTCTGATTCTACACCCAGCGCTCTTGCTACTATGCTCCACTGCTTCCCAAGAAAAAGATAAAAAGATAAAAGGAGTAATTTTCTTGTATTTGTGAATATTATCTCAATTCTCTTATTTATATGTTATCCGGAAATTCTTTTTAGACAAGAACTTGAATTTTATTCCACAATTCAATTTTAAAAGTTATTTATTAATTACTTATTATGTGCAAAAGCCTTGGTAGGCATTTGGAATATACTGACAAAATAAAAGACAGAATTTGTCCTAAAAGAACTTACAATCTTATTGAACTGTGGTTGATTTCACAATCAAGTGCATTTTTAAGTCTTTTAAAGTGGTTACTAACAATGATTATCATAAAGATATTGTAGAATCTTTGCTTCCAAGGGTCAAAAGAATCTTTAAAAAAATATCACTTCTGTAAACCGATTGAATCTACAAAGTCACTGAATTGTTAATGTTAGACATAAGCATCCCAAAGGCAAGAAATGAGTAGATTACATCACAGGTAAGAATTTTGAGACATAAACATTGCCATATATTACTCAGAGGAAGAACGTTAAAAAAATCTATCTTCCCATATGGTTTAAATACACTTAAATAAACTTTGCAAGCTGAAAGCTAAAAAGTTCATAATGCTAGCAATCAATGTTTATTTAAATTGTATTCTTATTCATCTGAAAAAATAGAGTAGAAATCATGCTAATTTATGAATTGTAATGCCCTCATTTAAACACTCGGATTTATGGTGGAATTATCATATAACAGAGCTTTTAAATGCTAAAAAATAGGACAAATCTTCTTATTCAGCAATTATCTATTATATATGGAATAAGGCTATGGCATTTAAAGAAATGGAGATGAAAACTTTAATGAATTCACATCATTGTTCCTTAAGTATGAATTCATTAAGCAAACAAAATCAGCAAAAAAAAATGTTCAGTTCTCAGAAGGAAGGGAATTGATTCATGGAACCAAGCAGTATGTTCTTCTTTGCTGTCCCCTATCTGCACACCCAGAGAGAGAGAGGCCCTAAACACAAGCTTACAACTCAAGCACTTAAGGCAAATTTGACTCTTAAAGTAGACCTATACATTTTCTTTAATGTTTGGCTTTTTACTCATATTCCTCCCATTACCTAGAGTGGGTTGAGGAATAGTCACTCTACAGGTTGTAATAGATTGGAGTACCCAGTGCTTTTTTTATCCACAGAGAGAGGGAGAGATAGAGACAGAGACAGACAGACAGAGACAGAGACTGAGACAGACAGACAGAGACAGAGACAGAATCAGAGACAGAGTAGCAGAGACAGAGAAGAGCAAAAGCATTGGAAGAATTTCTTTAATGGACTGGACCAATACCTAGAGGGCAGGAGAAGCTTTATTGCCCTAGTACAATATCATAACATGCATTAACCACCTAACCTGCTGTGAAAAACACAGAAAAATCTTTTTTTCATGAGTATACTTTTTTTAATTAAAAAAAGAGAACACAATTTATGAGGAGAAACATTTAAAATGAACCCCTGTATTACTTGGAAAATGGCATTAGAGCCAAAAGAAAAGCACTGGCATTTATCTTTTGAATTAAAATGAACATTTGTGATATAATGAATTTTAGTATGTAGGGACAGGAATATAAACATTTAAATTATAAAATATATTCTGTAAGTTGTTCTAATATATGCCTTTATACTATATTTTGCATGCTTATTTATGAAAATGGTTTATCTATTTGCCCATAGCTTTACCTTCTGACATCTCCACTATACATATTGAGGTTATAGTACCATCTGCTTTAGATTCTATTGATTGAAGTTTCCTATCTGCATTTTATAAATAGTAGAGAACTTTCCAGATTTATTTTTTTAATGATTCTTTTTGTCCCAGGCACTTGAGATGTATCTGTACAGATTTATTGTTTAAAAACAAAGAAAAGAAAACAAAGCAAGTGATTTTGCAGGCTAAATACTCAATTGTCCAAGTTTATATTTTTCTGAGTAGAATATTAAGGTAGATAAAGAAAACAATTATGTTGCCTTAATGTTATATATATATGAAAATATATACATATATACACATATAATACATACATAAAACACACAAATATATGTCTTTTAATAAGCCTTTTGGATATTATCTTTTTACTAAAATTCACTAAATGCAGAATCACTGTGTACACAGATGCTTGCATTTTCATCTACACAGGGATATATTTGTATAGATATGTAATAACTATATTTGTTATTTAAAAATAAAATCAACAGAATACCAGTGGTACTGTAATCTGGAAGATGCTACCCAATGATTTTTGTTTTGACCTTATTTTCCAAGGAGGTATATTTTTCAGTGTTCATCTTACCATCTGAAAACCTGGAAAGCAGTTTGTGGGAATTGCATGGGGAGCAATGTTTTGACAATGGCTCAGTGTTCCCCTCCCTTTCACAAGTGTCACAGACTCACTTCATGCTAAAAGCTAATTCTTTAGACAATATTCCATAGTCTCATTATCAGGAGCTTGGAGACAGTAACACAACAGTCACAGGGTTCCCTCGGGGACCTTAAATCACCCATTAGCATGAACCACCTACAGAGGCAGATATAATTGGGATTCCAAAGGGAGAGAGCATGTGTGAACATCCCTGTCAAAATAGCAAAGGGGTTTCAAAGGTCAATTTCTGATGATGATTCTCCTTTCTTTAGACGCCTCTGTTCCTTACTAGGCTGACATCTTTTGCAAGTGATAAATATTAGCAGTACATCTAGAGCTGATAAGCTCCAGAAGGTCTTGTCTGAATGTAGTTTTTCAGATAGCCTTTTCCTTATCTGCCAGGGAAGGAATAGAGTGCATTCTTTGACTTTAGAAAAGCCCTTTAAAGGGGTAGAGGGGGGAATGGAAGAACAACAGAAAATCTCAATCTCAATGTCTCTCTCTGTCTCTCTCTCTGTCTCTCTGTCTCTGTCTCTCTCTCTGTCTCTCTCTCTCTGTCTCTCTCTCTCTGTCTGTCTCTCTCTCTCTCTCTCTCTCTCTCTCTCTCCCCTCCCACTTTTTTTTTCTTCTCCTCCTTCCCCCCCAGTTTTCCTACTCCTTTTCTTCCTTTCCCTCTTGTCTCCAGGAATCACAAGCATCTAACTGTCCCCCTTTACATTCTTAAAGTCATTTAAAAAATACTTTCCTAATCGTTCTTCTACATAGCTCTGATTCTCTCAGGAGTGCAAGGCTCAGCCCCTCGTGTCCTTCAGAACGTTGTCAGTACCATCTACATCAGAAGGGGGCATAGTCACTCCTCCTAACCCAGGGTTGGCAAATGTAGCAGCGGGAACGCTAAAAGTGAAGCCAGGCATTTTCTTCCTCTTACCCCTACACACCTGCTTGCCTGCTATACTCAAGAAATTGTTCTTGATAGGGTATGGGGAGAAACCAATACTTTATTTCGGACAATCTTTAGTCTTTCCACAGACCTAGAAACGAACGGACCTTCTTGGGGTGCTTCTATGTTTTCCTTCCATGCCAACAATATTATTTTCCCCCTTTATTTTCTAATAACAGAATGACCCTCGTTCCGTCCCTTTAGGTTATTTATTCATTTAGCAAAGGAATAAGGAAATACTTTGGGTCATTTTGGTCATTCAGAAGTGGGAAGTTTCAAAACTGTTAGGCACAGACGCACCGCTGAAATCTCGAAACCTCCTGTTCCAATAAAATACTCCCTTCTCAACAGTCGGTGTTGTTCCTCCCTGCCGACTCCAGTCTGCTTCTGTTGCTGTCACCATTGGCATCAATCCTTGTCTCCCCCAGCCTAGTTTTTCCTCTCTCTGCCTCATTGCCCTCTTCCCTGTGCATTTTTTCTAAGATTCCCTCTGTCAGTAGCTCTGTTTTCACCTCCATCCGTTCCCTTCCAAGTACTGAATTTCCTTCCCCCCTTCTTCTTTCTTAGCATTTGCTTATCTTTCCCAATTGCCTCTCCTCTACCCCTCACCCCCCACCCCGGATTGGTACTCTCAATACTTCCTTCCAATCGCTCCACATGATCACTTTATCAGTTCAAAACCCTCACTATCTTTATTGCTTCTCCAAGTCAAGGGATTTCTATCCACAAAAAAGAACCAAGAGAATTTCAGCCCAAAGTTTGTTGTTACCCTCTCTCCCCATAGACATAGATGTGTGTATATGGTCATATGTGTGCACCCTCATGTGAAATATATTTATGTACCTGTGTTTACACATGTAGATTACATTTCCACTTGAAATACCCAGTGGGGCTCAAAGAGACAGTATACTTATAGGGCATTTCAGGATTCACTTGAAAAGAAAAGAAGAGGCTGATGCTAAATACATGACATATCAGCATGTCTATGCCTCTGTTGCATGAAGATTACATATATCAATGGCAATGAACATTCTATGGCAGTCTCCAAGTACGTTATCACTCTACATTTAAATGAAGAATTGATTTTTTTTTTTAAATATAAAATCCAGACTGGGCTGTCCAAACTAGCAAAGTCTTTCTTCTCTAAGAAGAGGAAGTAATGACAGCAGGTTCCTGGTCTGGTATACCACCCACATCTCCATCCCAAGCTGCTGAGCCCCGCTTCTGCAGAGCCCGGACTAATGCTAGGCTCCCATCCCAGCCAAGCAACAAGCGGAAAGCCAAAGATGACTCTTGGCAACTGCTCTCCCCATCCCCTGGCCACCTCGCCCCCTTCCCAGTCTCTCAGCTTCGGATTCTCTCACCCGCGCTGGTCAAACCTCACCCGTAACCGCACAAGTAGGAGGCGGCAGATGGCAAAGAGAACAGCAGGTAGAAAAGAGAAGGATGAAGGAGAATAACTCACCCCCAGCTTCCTGCTGCGGATTTTCACATAGCCCTGCTTGACGATATCGTTAAAGTTGGAGGCCATGGCCAGCGCTTTGTTGCTTCTTTTCTCCTTCCTCTTCCTATCCCCGATGTCCAGACCCTTCCTCCTCCTCTTCCTCCTCCTTTAGGGTGCCCGTGGCCGACTGACCGGGAAGCTCTAGCATCCAGGCAGCAAAGGAACAGCAGCCAAATCGCTGCTGCTGTCCTGCTCCTGCTGAGTATGTGTAGTCAATGCAGCCAGTGGCTCCGCTGATCTCTCCCCTCCCGCAGGGCGCTGCTGCCGCCGCCACCGCTGCTGTTGCTACTCCCTAGTCTTATAGCCCCAGCAGCTCTGCCAGCAGCAACCACTGAAAGGAAGGAGGTGCAGACGGCGGCGACAACCAAGCGTCGGGGTGTCTGTACCGCAGCTTTTATCCACGACAGTGAAAGGATGGGGGAGATGGAACGGAGGGGAATGGGTCCTCTTCCTCTTCCCTTCACCTTCTCCACGTCTTCAGTCGCCACTGCCGCCGCCGCCTGTAGGGAGAGAGCTTCTGCCTGCCTGCTCTTCCGCCAGCTGTTTGCTCCCCCCTCTGCTGTCGCCGCCCCGGGCACCCACGGGCTCGCAGCATCACTCAGCAGCTCCACAGCTGGCTGGACCGCACCATCCTGGCTCCCTTGTGAGGGGAGCGAGAAAAGGGGAGGGTGGAGGAGCGCAAGCTCTCTTCCCAGTCTTCTCTTGGCTGTCTCCTCCTTACACCACTGGTTTCCGAGCTAGAAGATGCTAGGAGGACACTGCCTCCCACCACTACTACCACCCGACTTCTAACTCTTGTCTTGCCCCTCACCCCACAATTCTCTCTAGGTATAAAGCTTCCCAACCTATCACTCTCTTGCTTCTACTGCTTTCTCTGACCCGGGCTTCCTCAGAAACATTGCAACTCTTCCAGAGGATTTCAATCTTAACTCCTTATACTTGCAACCAGGAAAGAGCAATACTTCTATCAAAAGAAGGGAACGCCAGAGATGGTTTATGTAAACATTTGTTTCTTCTATTCATATTTAAATTTGACTACAGACCCTATGTCAGCAAACATTTTTATTTTCACCAGAAACAAAACAAAACAAACAAACCACACCAGCAAAAAAGGGGTCTTTCCTAGTCCACACAAAGAGAGAAATTATACTCATGTGTCTGATCATAATTCTTCTTAAGAGAATGATGCAATATGGCAAAAGATTCCATAGCGAATGTCAACACTTACTTTGGAAAAGGCAAAAACTACTAAAGATGTTTGACTGATATTTGTTCCTTCTGTTAATTATGATTACGATCAGCTCAAATTTTTAAATCCTATAAGGATTAACAAAATAAACCTAACAGGAGTTAATATATTAGGACCTTGTTATAACTTAAAAAAAAAAAAAAACCTTGAACTTTTTCCTTTTAACATGACATCATTTTTTTTCTTTTTTAAGATTTACTTTGCATTTGCGAAAGAAAAAAATAGCTTTTTTTGGTTGAAAGTAATAGGTACTTTTTTTTGTTATAAACAAGAAAATGTTAGTCATCTAAGGTTCATGCAAATGGTATTTAAAAGATAATAATACTTTATGAAGCTCTGTTCATTTGCCTTTACTAGGAACCTTAGATAAGTTTCTGCTTCTTTATGTAAAGAATATCCTCCCCCTCCAAATGTCTTTAAGCTCTTTTAGAGATTGGAAAATGGCATTTGATAAAAATTTCTTAAAGTAGGAATATTATAGAACTTAAAGGCTGGACAAAGTATTAAGTTTTCTAAGACAATGTTATTTTAATTACTTATCTACACCTATCATCAATCCATCAGCTCTATTTCTAGCCATTTGGTAATGCTTTCATTACATTATACTGCCTCACTCTGGTTTAAAGGGGATTTGAGTTCCTGTTATGTTAAGCTGTTAGGTTATATTAAGTCATTAAATTATGTTAAACTGTTATGACATAATATATAGTAAGGTTGGATGGGGTGAGGAATTAGTTAAGATGTAGATCCTATGACAGATGATGTCTCTTCTGACAATCTACCTTGCTAACTTTCCAATCAGAATGTATGCATCCATCAAATAAATTAAATATCTTAAAATAGCTTAAAATATTAGTGTTTCTGTACTCAGAGAACTATGAGCTTAGTTGAACAGATAGGAGATACTTAGTATATGCAAACAAAAATGATAATAAAGTGTAGTGCTTAGAAAAGTGTTGAAAGGTTTGAAAAATGTTGTAAAGAATTTGTAGGAGAGAATCAGGGGAGGGAGAAATCATTTACTGTAGTATGTGTATAATGGAATGGAACAGAATGAAAATTGGTTTTGATGGTCAGGGGACACTTTTCAGGAAAAAATGGGCTGGAATTCAGCTTTAAAAGAAACGGGAAGGTGGACGTACCAGGATAGGGGGTTCTAATAAAAAATAGTATATTTAGGGAGAATGTGAATGGCGATAGATAAAGAATAAGTTTGGCTGGAACAGAGGACTCAAGAAGGGAAATAGTAGAAGATAATGGTAAATGCCATATTGTGGAGACTTGGGTTTAGGGTTTGTCCAATAGGCACTAGAGTTCTACTGAAGTTGTTTGTTATTTTTCACTAAGGAGGTGATTTGCCAAAGAAATGTTGTTAAAATTATATAAGTTTTGAGACAGGTATTAAAATACAAAAAGATATGTCAGAAATGGAAATTAATGTCCATTATCTCCAGAGGTATTAACAAATTAAGTTAGTTAATGAGGAAATAGAAAAGAGGTTATGCATCCCCTTAGTAAATCACTTATGGATATCAATTATAAGAATAGTATTTTTAAATCCACATAATCATATTTCAGATAGAATTAAACTAATTTAGGCTCTTTCTAGAATATCCTACTTTTACCAAGTTGTCTTTGTTTCAATAGTGTATAAAAATTCATGTAATAAACTTGAAATATTGTGAAGTGGTTTTATACTTGGGTTTTTTAGAAACAAAATAATTGATATTTACCACTTCAATGCTTTAAAATAACTCTGAAATTCACTTTAAAACTGACTTTTGAATGGATAATTATCAGAAAAAGTGTAACCTAATAACTCTACTTTGCACTTTTTAGCACCTTAATCTTTTTTAAGAAGCAAAAAGATAAATATGATCATTTCCTGGCCCTGCCCACACCAAAGAAAATTCCAGCACTTTCTCCTCAAACCAGAGTTGGTCATATTTCTCAGGTCTATTTCTAATTACTGCCAAAAGTAAGTGATAAGGGGAAAAATATGTAACTTAAATGATTTGATAACATATGAAATGCTGGAAGATATTATTTATAATATTTTTCAATTGTCATTTATGTTAATAGTCTTTAACATTAGTATTTTTATTAATGCTATATAGTTAAAAATCAAGAGAATTGAATGTCAGTGAAATTCAAAAAACAAACTTAGAACTATTGAAATGAAAGTTTCTCACTTTTTTTATCCACAGTTAATTCCAGTTCTGAATAGACATTGGCTATGTAAACTATTCAAATATTATCATATTTAATATTTGTCTACAATATGAAAGTATATACTATTTCAACATTGATTACTAAGATATGGAGATTATTCAGTCTCTGATACTTGAAATACTGTCTACATAATGAAATCACAATGGTTTTTAATTACTGAAATATAGCATTATATCATTTAAAGAGTAAAGGTATAAGTAATATTCCCCAATGACTCTGACTTCTACAAACATTTACCTGTATGTCCTTACAAAAGTAATCTATCATTTGATTTCTAAAATAAATATTGCATTAAAAATTCAGATACACACCTTTACTAACTATTAATTTATTAGACATTATATTTAAATGAATCCACATATTCTCTCCTGAACTAAAGATTTTTAATCAATTCGAACCAAAAAAGAAGGTTGAATGTCTCCTTTTTTATACTAAAGGGACTGCTGTTCTTAATTACTCAATTCCTTCAAAACACATTTTCCAAAAATAGACCTATGCAGAACTAGTATTTTAAATATAATGCAGAGTAGACATACTAACATTATTCTCATTGTTTCCTAAATTTTCAGTATAAAGTATTAGTCTTAAGAAGGCTTATTCACATATAAAAACAAGTACATATATGGGGGACCAAGAGGCTGATGTATATTTCTGATGATGACTCAAGTTTGAGATGACATAAAGGATGACATTGATAATATGTTTGGTTGGAAAATTTGTTGAACTACTTATATGGCAGAAGTTAAACATATAGGAGGCAGAAACTATGTGAAATTTTCCTATGCCCAGTGTAGAAAAAGACCTAGAGCTAGGGTTCTTGCATTTTGTTTTTGTTTTTGTCATGGACTCCTCAGAATAATGTTATATGCATAAACAAATAAAATATCTAGGGTTATAAAAGGAACCATTTGTATTACTCTAGTTATCAAAGTAAAAGGGATTTAGAACATGCCCAAATCTTCTAAATTGATGGCACCCTGCATCTGGGAGAAGAGGTGCTGATTATTTTCTACCACTTGGGTAATAGCAGCTCCTTCAACTGAGAGTGCCTGGAAGAGGCTTTATCTTTAAAATACACAGATTAAGATAATATCTCTCTTTCTTTATTGCTGTATCCAGAAGGTGAAGATCACACAGAGTTCATCCATAGAGCGGGTACCATGACTGTTAAGGGGGATATCTTGCTTCTCTCCTCTTAGGCCCTAAGTCTTGGGATATTTCTGCTTCAATTCATTCTTTCAAGTACAGGCAGTACCCTCCAGCAGAGTCAGGTATTAGAGCCTGCATTCTGGGAAGAATGTTGTAGTGATCCCACCTGGAAAGGTAGCTCTAAGAAGCCAGGGTGCCTGGTGCCATATTGGATTTTGGATTTGGAAGTAAGACTATGCCATATAGGAATGTAGCTAAAATATAAACCTCACCTCTTTACCTGTACCAGAGTATGAGGTAGCGAAGGATTATGCCTCTCTCTTGTTATTGAGTATATTTGTGTATGTATGTATTTAATGTAAGCAAATATAAATATATACTTATACATAAATATAGACAAATGTGTATTTTTAATTTATTATTTTATTTTCCAGATTAAATGTCAGTAGAATTTTTAATATTTATTTTCTATTTTGTGATCCATGTTATCTCCCTCCTTCTCATCCCTTCCCCTTTCCCATGAAGGCAATTCATATAAGTTGTACATAAATTATCATATGATGCATGTTTCCATATTCATCATGTTGTGAAGCAAGATGCACGTTGATTACAAAAGAGAAAAATTCATGGAAGAAATAGAGTGAAAAATGGTATGTTTCAATCTTCATTTAGACTCTGTCTCTTCCTTCTTTGGTAGTGAATATCTTTTTTTTTTTTTTTGTCAATAGTCCTTGTCCTGAATCCTTGCCTTGTTGATCATAGTTAATCACAGTTGAACATCATACATTATTGTTGTTACTGTATAAAACTTCCTCCTACTTCTATTTACTTCACTTTGCATCATTTCATATAAGCCTTTTCCAAGTTGTTGTTTTTTTAAATAATCATCTTGTTTGTCATTTCTTATGGTACAATAGTACATTACAAGCATAGACCACAACTTGTTCAGCTATTCCCTAACTAAAAGACATCCATTGAATTTCCAGTTCTTTGTCACCACAAAAAGAACTACTATAAATGATTTGTTTTATTTTGTTTTGTTTTTGTACAGGAAGGTTTTCCCTCCCTAACTTTGATCTCTCTGAGATACAGACTTAATAGAAGTATGGCAGGGCCAAAGGCGTGTGCATAGTTGGATGGCCCTGCATGGTTCCCGATTGCTCTTCAGTATAGGTTCACAGCTCCATCACCAGTGTATTAGTGTCTCAATTTTTCACATGTCTCCCAACATTCATTATTTTCCTTTATTTTCATGTTACCCGGTCTGAGAGGAATGAGGTGGTACCTCAGAGTTCTTTAATTGCATTTCTCTGTCTAAGTGATTTGGAGAATTTTTCATATAACAAAAGATACTTTTAATTTCTTCATCTGAGAATTGCCTGCTTATAGTTTTTAATATTTGTCAATTGGGGAATGCTTTGTATTTTTAGAAATTTGACTCAATTTTCTCTCTCTTTTTTTTGATAAATGAAGCCTTTATCAATGAAATTTTTTTTAAAGATTTTTTCCCAGTTTTTTAAAATTTCCCATTTAACCTTCATTGAATTGATTTTCTTTGTGCAGAAATATTTCAATTTAATGTAATCAAAATTATCTATTTTACTTCTCATAATGTCATCTATGTCTTGTTTTCACTTAAACAATTTTGTGCCCCCCCAGATGTGTTTATTTATAATTCATGAATTCATTTTGACTTTACCTTGATATATGGCATGAGATGTTGGTCTATGCCTAATATCTGACATAGTTTTTTCCATTTTTCCTAAAAGTTTTTGTTAGATAGTAAGTTCTTTCAAAAGCTTGGATCTTTCAGTTTTTCTAACTCTAGATTATATGGTTATTTGCCATGGTGTGTTGAGTGCCCAATCTTTTCCTTTGGTCCTTCACTCTGTTTCTTAGCCAGTACCAGATTGTTTTGATGATGACTACTTTATAGTATAGTTTGAGATCCAGTACCACTAAATCACCTTCCTTCATATATTTTTTAAATTTATTTCTTCCTTGACATTCTAGGGTTTTTGTTTTTCCAGATGAATTTTGTAATCATTTTTTTCAAACTCAATGAAATACTTTTTGAGTAGTTTGATCAATATGACACTAAATGAGTAAATTAATTTAGGATAAATTGTCATTTATTATATCAGCCTTGCCTAACCATGAACAATTAATGTTTTTTTTTCCAATTGTTTAGATCTGACTTCGTGTAAAAAGTATTTTGTATTTTGGATCATATATGTCCTATGTTTTTCTTGGCAGGCATACTCTCAGGTACTTTATATTGTCTACAGTTATTTTATTCTCTTACCATTTCTTTCTCTTGTGCTTTAATGGTAGTATAGAAAATATAGGTAATTTATGTTGATGTATTTTATATCCTACAACTTTGCTAAAGTTGTTAATTGTTTTGAGAAGCTTTTGTTGTTATTTTTGTTGATTCTCTTGGATTCTCAGGGGTAGTCAGTGTTACATCAAAACTTTAAAACTTCCAATTTCATGGACTTTCTGATATCTCTAAATTCTTTCTTTCTGAGAGGAATGCTTCCAAAATATTGGTCAAATCTTTTGTGAGAAATCACTGAAATAAGATTTAAAATTATTTTAAAAGACATTGAGGTTGAGTTTGTCATTTATCATTAATAGAATATCCACAACAATGAGATCACAGGTATGTGTACTTATGTACATACACATTTCATTTGGACCGAGAATTCCATTTTAGTTATGTTACCTTTTCTGTTATGAAATGTTAAAATCTAGAAAGAATATAGAAGTGAAGAATAAAGGGCCATTCATATTTATTATTTCTCACTATTCAACTATCTCAAAAAATGCTTTTCTAAATACTCCATAAAAAAACTAATGGAAAACACAGAGACAATTACCCTGGACATAATACATAGGAAGCGTCTTACAAAATATTCTGATTATTTTTTTTCTGATAGACTTTTAGAAAGTCAATATTTCATAAGGAACATAATGGTACTTATCTCCCTTTCTCTATACCTGCCAAATTATTGGTTCCTGAATAGTGAGTACTAATAAACATATTAATATGTTAGTAAATAATATTTTGTTTTATTTTAACTGAAGATATTTTTCATATTTCTTTTATGAGTGAACGAATGCAAAAGCTTAGTAGAACTGAATCATATCTATCAAAGTTTTCTACTCCTGTGCAAAACATAAAATAGAATGACTTTGATTACATCAAATTAAAAAGGTTTTGTGCAAACAAAATTAGAAGGAAAGCAAAAAACGGTGAGAACATTTTTATAACAAAACTCTCTGACAAAGGTTCAATATCCAAAATATATAAAAAAACAAGTCAAATTTACAAAAAATCAAGCCATTCCCCAATAGACAAATGGTCAAAGGAAATGAATAGGCAATTTTCATGCAATGAAATAAAAACTATCAATAAGCATATGAAAAAGTATTCTAACTCCCTCTTGATTAGAGAAATGCAAATTAAAACAACTCTTAGGTGCCACCTTATACCTAGCAGACTGGCTAATATGGCAACAAAGGAGAGTGATAAACATTGGAGGAGATGTGGCAAAATTGGGACACTAATACACTGCTGGAGGAGTTGTGAATTGGTCCAACCATTCTGCAAGGCATTTTGGAGCTATGTGCAAAGAGCGTTAAAAGACTATCTTCCCTTTGACCCAGCCATATCACTGCTGAGTTTGTACCCCAAAGAAATAATAAGGAAAAAGACTTGTACAAAAATATTTATAGCCGCACTCTTTGTGATGAATGGCAAAAAATTGGAAAATGAGGATATGCCCTTCAATTGGGGGATGACTTAACAAATTGTGGTATATGCTGGTAATGGAATACTATTGTGCTCAAAGGAATAATAACCTGGAGGAATTCCATGTGAACTGGAAAGACCTCCAGGAATTGATGCAGAGCAAAAGGAGCAGAGCCAGAAGAACATTGTACACAGAGACTGATACACTGTGGTAAAATCGAATGTAATGGACTTCTATACTAGCAGCAATGCAATGGCCCAGGACAATCCAGAGGAACTTATGAGAAAGAATGCTATCCACATCCAGAGAAAGAACTGTGGGAACAGAAACCCAGAAGAAAAACATATTATCTATCATGTACTTAGATAAGAATATGATTAGGGTTTTGATGTTCAAGGATCACTCTACTACAAATATGAATAACATGGAAATAAGTTTTGAACAATGATACATGCATAACACAGTGGAATTGCTTGTCAGAGGAGGGGGAGCAAAGGGGGGGGGGAATCATGGATCATGTAACCATGGAAAAATATTCTAAAGTAAAAAAAAGGGGAAAACATTTTCTATTCCTGGAAAGATTTTAAAATCTTTGGAAATTTATTGTCTTGATATTTGTTTAGATGAATTCTAAAGGCATTATAATTAACACTCAACAACTGTAACTATAATGAGTATGGGGTATTTCTCCTCCTGAACCTTAAACATCTAATTACTATAATAGCCCATTAAAGTAATCTATCTTAAGTGCTTTTCTTATCTTCATTTTAATATACAATCATTTAAATGAATATTATTTCCAATTCAGTATTAAGTACAATAGACCTCGCTGATTCAATAATATTTCAAAATAGTTTTAAAGCAACTCCTAGTAACCTATGGATAATCTAAAAAAAAATCAAATATGTTAAGATAATTAAAATGTCTTTTTATGCTACATGACCACATATCAATATGTGAGTTTTTCACTTTGATCTCCTAGTAATCTGGTGCAATTCACTTAAAACCCTGCCTTTAGGACTTCCGGGTTAAGATGGCGGCAGAGTAAGAAGCAGCTCTTAACCTCTCCTGACCGAAACACACAAAACTCCTCAAGGGGACAAAAAAACAAGTCCAGACGAACGGAGGAACCCCACAACAGGGCACAGCATGGAAGGTACGTGGAATCGAGGCATTTCCATGCTATAAAGGGGTTAATAAGCAAATTGGAGATCAGAATTGACCTGCTAGAAGCCATGAAAAGTAGGATAGGCCAAACCACTGATTTAAAAGGGAAAAGTATAAGGAAAAAGGGGGTAGGAAGAGGGGAGGATTTGAAAATGTCAGCAAATGCACAACTGATGATTATAACTCTGAATGTGAATGGGATGAACTCGCTCATAAAACAGAAGCAAATAGCAGAGTGGATTAGGAACCAAAATCCCACCATATGTTGTCTACAAGAAACACATATGAGGCGGGTGGACATACACAAGTTTAAAGTTCAGGGTTTGAGCAAAATCTTTTGG
>NC_058130.1:570848985-570908658 GCF_016433145.1 Gracilinanus agilis | reverse complement strand
GAGAGACCTCCGGGAACTGATGCAGAGCGAAAGGAGCAGAGCCAGAAGAACATTGTACACAGAGACTGATATACTGTGGTAAAATCGAATGTAATAGACCTCTGTACCAGCAGCAATACAATGACCCAGGACAATTCTGAGGGATTTATGGTAAAGATGCTGCCCACATTCAGAGGAAGGACTGCAGGAGAGGAAACATATAAGAAAAGCAACTGCTTGAACACATGGGTCGGGGTGCACATTGATTGAGGGTGTGGACTCGAAACTACCACACCAATGCAACTACCAACAATTTGGAAATAGGTCTTGATCAATGACACATGTTAAAACCAGTGGAAATGTGCGTCGGCCATGGGTGGGGGGATTGCGTGTGTGGGGTGGGTGAAGGGGAAAGTAGGAGCATGAATCATGTAACCATGTTAAAAATGATTATTAATAAATGTTAAAAAAAACCCTGCCTTCACATGTGTTATAATTAAAAATATTCTAGATTGATTTTTGAGTAAGATTATTGATTAGGTTAGCATTTCACCAATAAATTGATAGGTCAGTGATCCTGTCAATGATTAAAGACAAGGAAGTTCCTTCATGCAGGTCTTTATATACACATTATTAGTCCATCCCTTGGACAAACATCTCTGATTAGTAAGAGAAGGTACACTTAGAGGCATCAATTCCTTCTTCATTACTTCATCATAGGAGAGATAGGTCTTTGCCAATTATAAAAATACCAGCACAATTTTTCACTAATGGCCTGGCTCATGGTACTTTCAAAAGGATCAAAGTTCAGCTTGACAAATCAGCCCTGCCTTTAACCCTTTCAAGGTCTTATCAAAAGACAAAAGCCCTGCCCAGTTTCATAGTTTGAAGGACTAGGAGTAAGCTTAGCTTGGAAGCAGACTATTTCAGCCTGACTTTGGAAGGTTTAGGGAAAAATTATTTCACATGGAAATATTACTAAAAGATAATGCAATTCAATATTTATATTCTATACATGACTGGCTGGTGTTAGGAGGAAAAAAGTAAAACTATTTAATTCTTTAAGGAAGGAAGAATACTTGTTACTTCTCTTTAAATTACTGCCTTATCAATGGTACCCAAATGCTTTATTTTTATTAGGAGGAACTACTAAAATTATCTAGTATGGCTTCATTTAATAGAAGTTTTTGGTAAACATATGTGGATTGACACAATATTATGCATGTGTCCAAGTAATATAGGATTCCTTTTGTGTCTCTATAGGGTGCTTCTTTGGATTCCTACCAAAATTACAGAGGTATTTCATTATGTGTGAGATAAAAATGATAAGTGCCCCATTCAACTGTAGTGCCCCACTGATTCAAATAAACAAGACTTGGAATCAGAAGGTAGACATGAAAAGAGACAGTTGTTTATTCCCCTTATGAAAGAGAGCACTTCAATGACAGGCTAGGAAGTGCTGACTGACAAGGCAGCAAACAGGCAACATATACAAAATCCCAAGACAAGGCTCCTCCCCAATCCCCTGTCAGGCCCCAGCACCAGGTCCTGACTGCCTACAATCCAAAACACCTGTGACTGGCTTGTAGCTTCTTCCAACCAAGGTCAGGTGAGGTAAGGGGAGCAACCAAGCCATTCATTGGCCTTTCTGTCCTTCATTGTCTTCCTCCTAAATTTGTCCTGGAGTCCTCAGTCAACAAAGGGTAACAAACTAGCCTTTGTCAATTGAATACTCATTCTAAAAATAGCATATTCAATTCTGTCTCACACAATTAGAAAATAATAAAATATATTACTTTATATTGAATTCACACATACAGTCAAAGTAATGTGTTAATTATATAAATGTTTCGTGTCAGAAATGCAATAGTTATCACAACTGAATTTTTAGCCAGATAAAAATTACATGTTGTACACTCATTACTAAATCAATGGTTTTCTAATTCATTTAAATAATTCAGTGATAGCACATAGAAAGGACTTGATACTTACTTAGTGAATCTAGACTCTTTTCTTTTTCTTTCTTTCTTTCTTTCTTTCTTTCTTTCTTCCTTTCTTTCTTCCTTTCTTTCTTCCTTTCTTTCTTCCTTTCTTTCTTTCTTCCTTCCTTTCTTTCTTTCTTTCTTTCTTTCTTTCTTTCTTTCTTTCTTTCTTTCTTTCTTTCTTTCTTTCTTTCTTTCTTTCTTTCTCTGAGTATTCCTTTCTCATTCAGTCTTAAACTATAGCAGCCACACCTGGTCCCAATTCTATCATTTATTGTTCAACAGAAAAGCACTGACATGCTGTCCTGTTGACTTTAGGGCCAGTTTAGTTCTTATTATGAAACTTAATAAATCTCTGATCTTGGAGGTTCACTATTTTGGTGCTGGAATTTGATATGGATTCCTAATTGGCTTAGGCCATTGCAAGTTCAGAACTCCCAACCTCAAGCAATCTAATATCATCACTCTCCCCAGTAGCAGTGATTATGTACAGATATTGTAATATACAGAAAATGGCTGACTATGGTCATAATGGTTGATCATAACAGTATCAATATGCACAACTGGATATTCATGCTCACAGAAACTGGTTTAAGTTAACAAGAATAAGATGCCTAGATAAGGCAGAAAATAAAGAATACTTAAAAAAAGATAATGATGGGTAAAGAATAGATAACCTAAAGACAAAAAAAATTAGAAGTTAGATGTATTGTTAAAGATCCATTAGTCTAATCCCCTCATTTTACTGATGACAAAACAAATGTGAGGGGTAAAATGGTTTACCAAAATCAAACAGCTTATAAACAATAGAATAAATCCAAGTTCTCTGTTTCCTATTCCAGAGCTCTTTCTTAATATAATACTTCATAATTTTGCCCAATGTTTATCTATAGTTAACTCCCCAGTTTTCCTCCAACACCCTTTATGATTATGTACAGTAGACTTGACTTAGAATTTACCTAAATAAAGCTTTGGTGACTGCATTTATTGTATAACACACATGTACTCAACATTTGTACATTTCCATATATAATACCTATGTTATGGACATTAAATTATAGCACATTGTTTTAATGTTGCTAAATATTTAAGTGTGTTCTGAAAGTTGTCTCCAAAAGGCCATTACTGTTTCCCTTAAGAGTGCAATAAATTATGACTATATTGGTTCAGAGTAAAAATGTGATGAAAAGGAAAATAGTGGTCCATCATTTGACAGAATAATCACATAAACGAGAGCATATTTTGGTTAAAACCAGTGTTGGAAGTAAATAGAACCTCCAACTTCCCCATTTTGCCAACATGTTCTGTAGCAAAAACTTGCTCCACTGATTTCACAAGGAAA
This sequence comes from Gracilinanus agilis, assembly GCF_016433145.1. NCBI lineage: Eukaryota > Metazoa > Chordata > Mammalia > Didelphimorphia > Didelphidae > Gracilinanus > Gracilinanus agilis. Next base: position 570,905,355 of record NC_058130.1, on the reverse strand, counting down.
TTGGACAGTTGGGCAGACAGAAGTTCAATAATGTTAGGTACAGGCCAAGTAGAAAGTAAAACAGCAGGGTTCTATCTCAGAGGTACTCTAAACATCTGTAAAATATACCAGACCAAGACCTGATTGGGAAATAGAAGATAAAAATCTCAGTGAGTAACTTTTTTCCAGCCCAGAGTGACATTGAGAGAATGACATAGAGTTTTTTAGAAACTGGAGATGGGATCTAGTTAGGAGTGCTTACTTGCATCATTCCAGCAAAGAACCTTGACAAGAATTTGCCAATGACTTTGTACGATGGTAAGAATAGTTCCCACATTTGGCACAGAGGTCCCTGACACTGTGAGGGAGTAAGGAAAATTATAAAGTAGAAATATTACTGCTTACTACCCACTGGGAAAATTGATGAATAATTTTTTTAAAAGACAAAGGTTGGTGGGTCTGTGGAAAAACAGGCACATTGATGTATTGCTAGTAGAGCAAGACATTATGGAAAAGTTTGGAACTATGCCACAATATTATTAAACTGTGACAAAGCAATGCCACTACTAGGTTTATACATCAAAGAGACCAAAGAAAACAAGAGAAAAAATTTCATGCATATAAAAATATTTATAGCAGCTCTTTTTGGGGAGGCAAAAAAATAAAAAAACCCTACAAACAAAATGATGTCATTAATTGGGGAATAGTTGAAGAAATTATGTTACATGAATGTAATGGTGTAAATTATGCCCCCCAAATGACAAAGAAGATGATTTCAGAGAAATCTGGCAAGACTTTTATAAATTAGTGAAGAGTGAAGTGACTAGAACTAGGAAAACAATTAATCCAGGGGCAAAAGTGTTTGAAAGACAAACAAAATTTAAAGGCTTAAAGGCCTTGATTGATGTACTTACCAACCATCATAAAATAGAAGAATATACCCACATCCTAATAGTTAATGGATTCAAGATGCAGAATAAGATATGTATTTGTACATAGCTAATGTGGAAATTCATTGGCTTGCTATGCATATAGTTTCTAAGTGTTTTTGTTTTGTTTTGTTTTGTTTTTGTTTTTGTTTTGAATGGGATGGAAAGTAGAAATAGAAAATGCATGCTTGTTAATTTAAAATACATTTTTTTTATTAAGAAAAGGAGCTGCAGGGGAGGTGTCCGTGGAAACAAGGAAAACAAGAGTCAGGTTCAATTAAAGTTTCAAAGTGGATAAAGATTGCCTTGATGCCTCCTATTTTATTATTTGTGTTATGGAACAGTCCCAAAATAGAAAGACACCTGATCTTTTGAAAGAGGATTCTTTATTATAGCAATAAAAGGAACTTGGGCTAACTGTACAATGTTTGTTATATCATATAAATGGTAGATATTGAAAAGAACTACAGTACATCTGAATTACAAGACTGAAGACATGTAACATCCTGTTACATATCATTAACTTTTTTTAGACACTTTTGTGATAGAATCTCAGTAAGAAAGGAGTTCTTGGGGCAGCTGGGTAGCTCAGTGGAGTGAGAGTCAGGCCTAGAGACAGGAGGTCCTAGGTTAAAACCCGGCCTCAGCCACTTCCCAGCTGTGTGACCCTGGGCAAGTCACTTGACCCCCATTTGCCCACCCTTACCAATCTTCCACCTATGAGACAATACACCGAAGTACAAGGGTTTAAAAAAAAAAAAAAAGAAAGAAAGGAGTTCTTAACCTTGTGTTTGTATGTGTGTGAGAGAGATGCATTCCTTTAGACCTCTTAGAATGATGCATAAATTAAAATGCATAAAATCACAAAGAAAAACAATTATATTGAAATATGGGTATAAAATATAAAAAATATACTTTTTAAAGTTCACAGAACCCAGGTTAAGAACTCCTGGGGTCATGCCGAATGAATACAGAAAAGATATGTGAATTTTTTTAAACAGTTGAGTATTCAGAAATATTGCTTACTGAATTTGTGGCTTTGTTAAGTACACAAGTAGAATAGTTTTAAAAAAATGACTGATGACTTCATTAAAGATGCTTCTCATCTTGACTGGAGTTGTAAAGACATTGGAAAAATTAAATGTTGGTTCAACTAGGTAATTCTGAAGTAGCCCATATCACTAGGCCTTATAAGACTTAGATTGCACTGACTTAAATTACTTACCATTACAATAAATTTGCCAAATCTTGTCAGCTCCATCTCTATATCTCTGGCATTTGCCACCTATTCCCATCCATATACCATCAACTTAATTCATGACCTCATCACATCTTACACAGACTATTGCGATAGGTTTTTTTAACCATTTATTAATATTCATTTTAACATGGTTACATGATTCATGCTCCTACTTTCCCCCTCAACCCCTACACTCCCCCAACCCACGGCCTACGCACATTTCCACTGGTTTTAACATGTGTCATTGATCAAGACCTATTTCCAAATTGTTGATAGTTGCATTGGTGTGGTTGTTTCAAGTCTACATCCCCAATCATGTCTGCCTCAACCCATGTGTTCAGGCAGTTGTTTTTCTTATATGTTTCTTCTCTTGCAGTCCTTCCTCTGAATGTGGGTAGCGTTAAATCCCTCAGAGCTGTCCTGGGTCATTACTTTCTGCTGGTACAGAAGTCCATTACATTCGATTTTAACATAGTATATTAGTCTCTGTGTACAATGTTCTTCTGGCTCTGCTCCTTTCACTCTGCATCAATTCCTGGAATTCTTTCCAGTTCACATAGAATTCCTCCAGTTTATTATTCCTTTTAGCACAATAGTATTCCATCACCAGCATATACCACAATTTGTTCAGCCATTTCCCAACTGAAAGGCATATCCTCATTCTCCAGTTTTTTGCCACTACAGAAAGTGTGGCTATAAATATTTTCATACAAGTCTGTTTATCTATGATCTCTTTGGGGTACAAACCCAGCAATGGTATGGCTGGATCAAAGGGCAGGCATTCTTTTATAGCCCTTTGAGCATGATTCCAAATTGCCAGCCAGAATGGCTGGATCAGTTCACAGCTCCACCAGCAATGCATTAATGTCCCAATTTTGCCACATCCCCTCCAACATTCATTACTCTCCCCTTCTTTCATTTTAGCCAATCTGCTAGGTGTGAAGTGATACCTCAGAGTTGTTTTGATTTGCATTTCTCTAATTATTAGAGATTTAGAACACTTTCTCATGTGCTTATTGATACTTTTGATTTCTTTACCTGAAAATTGCCTATTCATGTCTCTTGCCCATTTATCAATTGGGGAGTGGCTTGATTTTTTATACAATTAATTTAACTCCTTGTATATTTGAGTAATTAGACCCTTGTCAGAATTTTTGTTATAAATTTTTTTTCCCAATTTGTTATTTCCCTTCTGATTTTGGATGCATTGTTTTTGTTTGTACAAAAGCTTTTTAGTTTAAAATAATCAAAACCATTTAATTTACATTTTGTAATTTTCTCTAACTCTTGCTTGGTTTTAAAATCTTTCCTTTCCCAGAGATCTGACAATTATACTGTTCTGTGTTCACTTAATTTATTTATAGTTTCCCTCTTTATATTCAAGCCATTCACCCATTCTGAATTTATCTTGGTGTAGGGTGTGAGATGTTGTTCTAAACCTAATCTCTCCCATATTGTTTTCCAAATTTCCCAGCAGTTTTTGTCAAATAGTGGATTCATCAGGACTTCCGGTTAAGATGGCGGCAGAGTAAGGAGCAGCTGCTCGATCTCTCCTGACCGAACCACACAGGACCCCTCAAGGGGAAATAAAAACGAGTCCAGAGGAATGAAGGAACCCCACAACAGGGCGCAGCATTGAAGGTACGCAGAATCGGGGCATTTCCACACTTTAAAGGGGTGAAACAGTTCACACTAAAACACGAGAGGAAGAAGCCCCTCCCCCACCCCCCACACCGCACAAGTGGGTAAACAGGACTGGGGCAACCAGAAAATCACTGGCAGCCCCTGAGCCCGTACCTGTGCGCTGCAAGACGAGGGACCCCAGGTGGCTGGGACTCTCCCTGAGCGCCCATGTGGGTGAAGGCACCGCCTCCCACCTGGACAAAGGCCCCTAAAACTCGGCCTTTCCCAAGCACTGAAGGCATCGCCTCAGGGGCGAATAAAGATCTCCAGCCCACGGACTTTCACTACCTTCTGCGGGGGTGAAAGCAGGGCCCTAAGAGCATCAGCACAGGCAAAGGCAGTGCCCTAGGCTTGAATAACGATCTCCAGCCCAGGCTTGGACCTCCAGAGAGGACCCAGTGCAGACCTGAGCGTGGCTGTGGAAGCAGCCCCAAAGACTGCTGAAGGAACCTCGGGCAGAGGGGCAGACCGGGAACTACCAGGAGGCCTGACCCCGAGGACAAGGAGACCGGAGGTGGGATTTTGGTTTCTAATCCACTCTGCTATTTGCTTACGTTTTATGAGAGAGTTCATCCCATTCACATTCAGAGTTATAATTATCAGTTGTGCATTCACTGACATTTTTGTATCCTCCCCTAATTCTACAGCTTCTTCTTATACTATTTCCTTTTATACCAGTGGTTTGCTTTAAGCTAGTATCCCTTATCCCCTCCCTTGATTAAATTCCATTTCTACCCCCTCCCTTATTATTCCCCTTTTTATTTTTAAAAGCCTAATGAATTCCTTCCCTTTTCTTCTCCCCTCCCTTTTTTGACCTCCCCACTCCCCTGCTCCCCTTCATTTATCCCTTCTGACTTTCTCAGTAGGGTTAGATAGAGTTTTATATCCCAATGGATAATATAGCTACTCTTCCCTCTCAGGGTTAATTACGCTGAGAGTAAGGTTTAAATATTACCTCTTAATGCTCTCTTCCTCTCCTTCTTATAATAGTATTTGTCCCCTCCCCTTCCCATGCCCTCTTTGTGTTTAAAAGAATATTCTATTTTTCTTATTCACTCAAGTTTCTCTTGGTGTCCCCTACTATTCACCCCCCTCTTTCCCACCCCCCATATCATCTTAGACTATTTAGTATTCCATCCTCTCCCTATGAATCATTCTTCTGATTACTATAATAGTGAATACTATAATAGTGAATAGAGTTCACTACAGAGAATTATACATAGCATTTCTCCACATAGGAATACAGATAATTAGATCTTATTGAAGCTCTTAAAGAGGCAAATTTAAAAATTATAAGTTTTCTTTCTTTCCCCTCTGTTTCTTATTTACCTTTTCATGTTTCTCTTGATTTTTGTGGTTGGATATCAAACTTTCCATTTAGTCCTAGTATTTTCTGTGTAAATACTTGGAAATGTTCAATTTTGTTGAATGCCCATACTTTCCCCTGGAAGTATATACTCAGTTTTGATGGGTAGTTGATTCATGGTTGAAGACCAAGTACTCTTACCTTTCAGAATATCATATTCCAAGCCTTGCGGTCTTTTAGTATGGAGGCTGCCAGATCCTGTGTGATCCTGATTTGTGCTCCTTGATATCTGAACTGTCTCTTTCTGGTTTCTTGTAAAATTTTTTCTTTTACTTGGAAGCTCTTGAATTTGGCTATTATATTCCTGGGGTTTGTCTTTTCTGGGTCTAGTGTAGAGGGTGATCTATGGATCCTTTCAATGTCTATATTGCCCTCTTATTGTAGAATTTCAGGGCAATTTTGCTGAATAATTTCTTTTAGTATGGAGTCCAAATTTTTATTAATTTCTGCTTTTTCAGGAAGACCAATTATTCTCAAATTGTCTCTTCTAGACCAGTTTTCTTGGTCTGTCACTTTCTCATTGAGATATTGCATGTTTCCTTCTATTTTATCACTCTTTTGACTTTGTTTTATTTGTTCTTGCTGTCTTGAGAGATCATTGGCTTCTAATTGCTCAATTCTAGCCTTTAGCGACTGGTTTTCGGCTATAATCTTTTGGTTTTCCTTTTCAATCTGGTATTTCTGGTGTTCAATTTGATTATCAGTTCATTTGATTTCTGAGCCTCACTTTCCAATTGCAAAATTCTGCCTTTTAAACTGTTATTTTCTTGCCTGGTTTCCTTTTGAGCTATTTCCCATTTCTCTAGGCAAATCATTTCCAACTTTCTCATCATCTCAGATTTGAACTCTTCAAGAGCTTGTGACCAGTTTTCATTATTTTGGGAGGGTTCAGATGTGATTGCTTGTTTGTTCTCCTCTTCTGTTTGCTCTGTTGTCTGGATTTTCTCTGTGTAAAAGTTGTTGAGTGTGAAAGATTTCTTCTTTTTGTTGTTAATCTTTCTCTTCTGGGCTTCCTGATTCTGGGTTGCCATTTTAAGCCCAGCCCTTCTCAGCTTTATCCTCATGCTCAGGGTCTGTCTGTGCTCTTTAGGCTCCTGAGGTCTTGGTCTGGTTATTCTCAAGGTCAATCCTCCTGGTGGTCTCCCTTGCTTGATCCTCTGCCAAAGGCTCCTTTACAAGTCTCAGGGCTAGTCTGTACTGGTTCCCCACTCAAAATTTCAGCGCCTTTGCTCGAGACTGAGTCCTCCTCCACTCTTGCCTGCTCTGTGTCAGAGCTCAAAGTCCAAGCTCGTTCTTTAGCCTTTTGGGGTCCTAAGTCTTGCTGCTCTCAGGAGCAGGCCCTGGAGCTGCCAATGACTCAATGGACGCCCCAGACTTGCTCTACTTCTTTTGAGGTGGCCTTGGAAATGTAGGTGGTGTGAGTGGGTGGGGGGGTTGCTCAGCCCGTGATTTAGTGAGAGCTGTTTCACCCCTTTATAGCATGGAAATGCCCCTATTCCACCTACCTTCCATGCTGTGCCCTGTTGTGGGGTCCCTCCATTCATCTGGATTTGTTTTTATGTCCCCTTGAGGAGTCCTGTATATTTTGGTTAGGAGAGGTTAAGCGCTGCATTTTTACTCTGCCTCCATCTTAACCCGCGTGATAGGTTTTTAATAACCCTTGATTAACGAATCTTCCCTTCACAACTCATATTCCACAGTTCCCTAAATAATCTTAAAACACTGTTCAACCTATGTTAGTCCCAAGATCAAGGATCACCCATGGCTCTCTATTACCTCTAGTATCAATTGCAAACTATTTTGTTTGTTATTTAAATATCGTCACAACTTAATCTCTTGTTGACTTTCAAATTATAAAAGGCTTATCCATAAAAATCATGAAAGAAATGATTATTGTCTTAATTTGAGGATGTACAATGGTGAGTAATTTACTATCCTGTCCTCTCCACCTCTTTGTTTGGGGCTTGTATTGAGTTGAAACAGAGATAACATGGCACAGATCATATAATGTCAATCTCAGAGTCAGGAAGACCTAGGTTTAATTCTTGTCTCTGACAAACACTGTACTTTCTCTTTGATTTAGGGCAAATCACTTCAGTCCTTGGACAGTCTTTAAGACCATCAAGTTTTGGGGCAGCTAGGTAGCTCAGTGGATTGAGAGTCAGGCCTAGAGATGAGAGGTCCTAGGTTCAAATCTGGCCTCAGACACTTCCCAGCTCTGTGACCCTGGGCAAGTCACTTGACCCCCTTTGCCCACCCTTACCACTCTTCCACCTATGAGCCAATACACAGAAGTTAAGGGTTAAAAAAAAGACCATCAAGTTTTAAAGAAGATAGAGATTTTTATTGATAAACTTGTTTCCTTACTGGGATGATGTTCCAGCAATGAAATCACAGATCTGGTAAAAGAAAAAAAGTTTAAAAAAGAAAGAAAAAAAAACAGAAGCATTTTGCTTCTAAATAATTTCCACATATTAGTTGTACTATTATAGAATTCAGATCTCCACACTACTTGTTGCTGTTGTTCAGTTATTTTAGTCATGTAAAACTCTTTCTGACACCATCTGGGTTTTTCTTGGCAAACAGTGGAGTGAGGTGCCATTTCCTCCCCTAAGCTCGTTTTATAGATGGTGAAGCTGAAGCAAACAAGTCTAAGTTACTTGCCCAGGGTCACTCAGCAAGTAAATGTCTAAGACCTTATTTGAACTAAGGTCTTCTTGAACTAAGGATAAAGCAGTCTTCATGCTTTATCCACGGCACTACCTAGCTGCCCACAACATTTAGTTGTTCTTTTACGATGCATTTTCAATGTAACAAGAATATTCCAATTCATAAGAGGTAGATGAAATACAATCTACACACAGCTAATATTATCACAAAGCAGGATGATGAAAAAGTAAAGAATCAGAAAGCTGTTTAAAGAGTTTGAAAAAATGGAAATTATGGAGTTCTGTAATAAGTTCATCTAAAAAAGGGTTTTATTTTGATGATGTTGACAAAAGACAGATAATCATTGAACTTTTGAACTCAAGCAAGGAAAGGTAAAGTAAAATATCTAACAAAATCTATTGACTCCCTCCTTAAAAAAAGTTTACTGGAAGAAATAAGAATAAAAGTTTTATATAATTAAAATTCATATCATAATTAGGCATCACTTCATCTAGTGGGAGGAAAAGAAGGGAGAAATCCAGAAAAGATTGATTCAGATTTTGAGAACTAACTCCATTTCTAGAATACTTCAGAAATAGTTGCTGAATAAAATATACACTGGATGTTAAATGCTGAAAATTTGCAGCTGGGCAAAGTAGAGCCAGATGGAAATAGCTAATGAAAGTACCATGAAAGAACAATAATATTGCAAGATGTTATAAAAACCAAATCCATGGCAAAGTAATGTGGCAAATTCTTGTTGTGCTACAAAAGTTAGCTAAAATCAAGAGCAACAAAAATGATTTCATCAATGCATTCTCAACAAGTATGAACATAGGCTGTGGTCAAGTCACACACTGGCATTACTGAAGGAATATATTTCAAAGCAACTAATTAAATGTTTTTAATTAATGATCTCTCTAGTGGAAGAGTAGGTGAAAGGACTGGAAGAATGTCTTTTTTACTTTGGGATTTAATTTTCTCTATTCTTCCTCTTCATTCTCCCTTCTCCTAGTGATTGGACCGTTCTCACTCCATTTTTTACAGATCATTCCAACATAGTTGACTCATACTTTGCCCTCTCTTCAGATGCTCTGATGATGATTATGTGCTAAGGAGTTATATAGATTTTCTTCCCATATGGGAATATAACCATTTAACCTTACTGAGTTCCTTATGAATTCTCTTGCATTTTTATCATTTTATGTTTTCTTTGAGTCTTTTATTTGAAAGTCCAATTTCTATTTAGCTATCTTCTTTTCATTAGGAATAGTTTAATGTTCTCTATTTTATTAAAAACATTTTTCTCCCTGAAAAGTTGCATTCAGATTTTCTGAGTAGTTTTCCTTTATAATTTATTAAAATATACTGTCTAAGTTCTCTTTTCAATCATGACTTTCAGAAGAGTCAATGGTTCTTAAATTATCTCTCCCCAATCTATTTTAGTGGTCATTCGTTTTTTTCATCTCTATATTTCACATTTCCCTTTAGTTTTTCATTCTTTTACACTTCTGTTTTTCTTGATGTCTCTTGAAATTATCTTCTGCTTTCCCAATTCTAATTTTTAAGAAATATTTTTCTTCAATGAACTTTTGAATCTCATTTGACAATTTTGCTTTTTTAAGAAGTCCTTTTTTTCAGTGAATTTTGCACTTCTTTTACTATTAAGCCAATTCTGTTTTTAAGGTGTTATGTTCTTTGTACTTTTTCTCTTTTACTAAGTTGGTTAATATTGTTTATAATTTCCTTGCATCACTCTCATTACTTTTCCCTATTTTCCTCTACCACTTACGTCTTTCTTTAACTCTTCCAGAAATTCTTATTGAGTTTGTGTCCAATTTGCAGTTTTTTCTTAAATGATTTCCTTGTAGCTGTTTTCATGCTGCTATCTTCTTCTGAGTTTATGTCTTTGTCTTCCCTTCAGGCATAATAGCTTTTTATAGAAAAACATTTTTTGTAATTGTTTATTACTGTTATTTTAACTGTTTCTAACCTTTTTATTAGCTTTTAGTTTTATATTAAAGTTGGGCTATGCTCACTTGGGTATGAGGAGACACTGTCCTAAGCTTCAGACTTTTTTGTGCTATTTTTTTCAGAGCTAGTTCTGGGGGTCTGCAAGTTTTTGTTGCTTTGAAAATGGTGTGATCTGGAAGAAGTGTGGTAAATGCTTTCCCGACTTTTGTACTTATCTTTACTGAAATGCAGACACAAATACTAATGATCCTCTGTGACCAATGTCCCTGTTCCCTTCAAAAACATTCTTTGCCTTGGAACTGCAAGTTAGAATTGTGTGTAGGCAACAGTGTTGCTAAATAGTAACTGGCCCTGTACCCAGTATCAGCTCAAGGTTTCCCGTAATAACTTTCTGCCCATTTGTTTGATCCCCTTATCTTTTTTTTCACTGAGATCTAGGAAAGCTGCTGCTCTTGCTGCTTCAAGATCCACTGCTATTACTGCCACTGCTTGTTCTCCCCTGCCTGGTGTCACAGAACTCTTCTGAAGACTTCCTAAGTTGTCTGACTTAAGGAGAAAAATGTCTCACCCTGATCTTTTGTTGGCTATACTTCCCCAAATTTCAATTAGGAGCATTATTTTAAAGTTATTTTGAGAGGAATTTGGGATAGTTCTGTTGGGTTGCTGCCTCTACACTGCCATCTTCATATTGCTGTTTCCATGGGACTGAATCATCACTCTTCCCCAAGACTATTTCCCAGGACCTCAAGCTTGGTGCTGCTGAAATTTTATCAACTCAGATGCATATTACAGTTTAGCTTTTTTCCTTTCATTGGGTTGACTCCCTTGGCAGTTGTCAACTGTGTTTTTGGAACCCAAAAGTTTGCCTCATTCCTTTAGGAACTTACTTTGGGGAAAATCCCAGACTGACCTTATCTCCAGACTGAACAATAGACCTTAAGGTACTTATTGATCCCAGTTTAGATAAGTTTAGTATGCAATCAGGTACCCTTTTTGTCTTTAGTATCCAGTGTAAAGCATCAGCCTCTTCCTGTTAATCAAGCCCTGGGCTCCTCATTTTCTTGTAACCATCCTAGAGCTAATCAATCATAATTCTGTGTTATTATCCTCCTCAGGGGGGACTATGTTATTGTTGTGAACTTTGATTTGAATTTGAGCCTAATTTGGAACAAGAGACTACCTCCCAGAATTCAGAAGGTAAATTTTTTGAAGAAGGCTCCACTAAGATGCCTGCAGAGACCACATGCTGCACCAACAGATCCAGAGTGAATTTTGAGTTATGATGAATTTTAACTATGTGGGGGAGGGGGTTTGAATGCATTTTTAATGTATACTCTTATGCCAAAAAGGATTGCCCCCAAATTGGCTTTTTGTCAATGCACCTAACATTAGTTTTTCTTTTTCTTTTTATTTCATTTCCCTTTATCCCCAAATTATTGTAATTTCCCTCTAGAAACTGCAATATTGTATATACCTTTAGTTTTAAAAAATCTTTTAAAGTTTTATGTTAATTATGTTTAAAATGATCCATTAGGGAGACACGTTGGGTGGCAGGTGAGGACACAACTCAAAAGGATAATGGGCAATGCAGTTCAGGTACATCAAATTTCCACCTATACACTTCCCTGCCCTTTGTTCCCCAAAAGGTATATAAGACCCCAAGTTCTGTGACTCTTTGGAGAATCATCTCTGGCAGTGCATCCTCCCAGAGACAATGTTCCCAGAGTCCCAGAACTTTGGCTGTGTGTGGTATTTAGCAGTTGACTCTGTGTGGTCGCTGAATGTTGAGCACTGTCTCTTATCCTGATTAAAGATTTGGCCTTTTTGACTACTTTAAAGGTTCTGCATTTTTTCCAAATTGACATGGTCTATGTAGAAATCGTATGAACTAAATAGACTTTTACTTTCTGCTCTTCCCCTTACAACTGCAGAAAATGAGTGACATCTTATTTTATATCCCTTCCATTCCTTAAATATCCTAAATAATTTAGATACCTTAGTTACTTCAAATATCATAGATATCTTAAATATCTTAGTTATGGCCTTATGAAGTAATGCAATTAGTTTAGCCCTATTGTTTCCCTTGATTACATTAAGAATTTCTCTTGTCAAAGATATCTTAAGTATCCTAGATAACACTTTCCTGTGTAGGAATGTGATCAATTTAACCACATTTAAGAACACTGAGGTTTTCTTTCCTTTTTATTTATTTATGCTTCTCTTGAGTGTCTAATGTGATCATCAAATTTTATTTTCAACTCTGGTTGTTTTTTGGGTAATGTTTGGAAGTCCTCTATTTCATTAAATACATATTTCTTCCCCTGGAGTATTATGCTGAGTATCACTGGGTAGGTGATTCTTGCTTTTGTTCTCAATCCCTTGTCTTTAAAAACATCATAACCTATACTACTTTTCAATCCTTTGATGTAGAAGTTACTAGGTCCCATGTAATTCTGATTCTGGCTCTACCATTTTTGAATTTTTTTCCAGGCTGCTTGCCTAAGAATTCTGGAATTTGGCTACAATAATCCCGGAATTTTTAAAATTGAGATTTTTTTTTCAGGAGATCAAAGGTAGATTATTTCAATTTCAGTTTTCCTCTTTTGCGAAAGAACATCAGGACAATTTTTCTTGATCATTTCTTTCAATATCGTTTCCATCTAGGCTCTTTTTTTGGATCATGGCTTTCAGGATGTCCACTGAATCTTAAATTATTTCTCCTGAATGTCTTTTCCAAGTCAGTTGCTTTTTCAGTTAGATATTTTAGATTTTCTTCTATTTTTTCATTCCTTTAAATTTGTCTTATTGTTTCCTAGTGTCTTATAAAGAAATTAGCTTCCATTTTTTCAATTCTAGTTTTAAAGAGAGCCATTTTCTTCTGTGAAGCTCTGTACTTCCTTTTTAAAGAGTTATTTTCCTGTTTGAGGTTTAATGTTTGCTTTTTTTCAGAGACCTATTTTCTTCATTGAAGTTTCATTTAAGCCATCAACTTTTTCTATTATTTTGTTTTCTAATTTTTCTTCTAAGTCTTTTATTTACTTTTGAATCTACTTTCGGAACTCATCTAGGAATTTATTTTGGGTCTGACATCTTTTCACATTCCTTTGAGGTTTCACACATTTTTATTTTGGCATTGCTACAGTCTTCTGAGCTTTGATTTTGGTCTTTCCATTTGCTGTAATAGTTTCCCAAGTGTTAAATGGATTTTCTTAATCTCTTCCTCTGCCTCTTTAAAGAGGCAAGAGAGCAGGATTTCTAAGTTGATCAGAAATGACAGTGAGCCAGAGCTGAAGATTCCATTACCAGGGAGACCAGGACTGAGGAAAGGAAGTGGCCAGGCCTCTGACAGGAAGTTGGGGGGGGGGCAGTAGGTGAGTGAGGAGTGGAAGGAAGCAACCACTGACAGTTAGATCTGTTGGCAGTTGGATACTGACAGTTGGGCTGTTATAGAAAACTGATTGAAGGAGTGCGAGTGGTGGCTGTCTACTATTTTAGGAAGTTAGGGAGTTAGTGAATCATTTATAGAGAAAGTTAACTAGGCCTGGCATGCCAGGCAGAAGAAACTGTCCTCAGAAGATAGAGATAGTTTTAGGAAATTTTAGGTAGTATTAGGAATTTTAGGTATATTTATAGGGCATAAGATTAAAAATCTCTCTTCTATCTTTCTGTACTTCTTTCTTAAATTAAACAAAGTTTCTGTTAAGCTGCTCTCATCACTTTGTTGAACACTTTAATTTTAACCCTTATACAGGGTTAGGCCTTTTCTCCTTCTTTTGTTTATTTGAGGGGGGTGGAGGTCTTTTATGATTTTGTTTATATTTTGAAGCTCATCTCCACTTCTAAGATAGAGTAAATACTGTCTCTGGATTTACCCAGGTGCCACTTTACTAGTGGTAGCCATGAGAACTATGAGAGTTTTTCAGATATTTTTAGTGGGTTACTTAAACTCCAAAACCAGGTGCTTATACTGGTTATTCTTCAAATTTGCCAATGCCATTGTTCTCATCTTTTATTCCAGATGCTGATTCCACTGTTCTCACATCTTACCTTATGGAGACGAATCCTTCCTGCTCTCCATCAACATTTTCTTTGGCTAAAACCCTGCTTAACTTTATCTACTGGTTCATCCTGTCTCTCTAAAATTTCTTAATTCATTTTTTTCCTTTTATGCTTGTTTGGAGGTGGATTTGAGTGAACTGTAAATATTCCTTATTCCACAATTTTGGCTGTCAGAGGCAGAAACTCTTGTTTTGCACCTGGGAAAGTCCCAAAATTCACTCTTTTCCCCACAATTCTAAAAAGTATTTAATCTTTCCTCCAATAAGAAATAAGATTACCTAATCTTATATTCGGGCTTATATTATGTTCATTGTTTTCACTGGGCAGCTGGGGTCAGAAAGACCAGAGACCTCAAAGGCTCAATAGCTGTGGGTCTGCATACAAGTCACTTAATCTTGTGGTCCTCAGTTTTCTCATTTGTAAAATTTTCGGGAGAAGGGAATGACAAACCACTCTAGTATCTTTGCCAAAAAGTTTATAAGGAGTTAGACATATTGAAAGAAGACCAAATCTAAAACTTCATTGTTTTCATATAATGGATAAAAACTGTGCAGAATCTTTATTCATGGTCCAATCCCTACTGAGAGAATCTGGTCCCAATTTGTTGTGTAACTGTGTGCTTTGCCAATAAATTGATATGCTCAGAAGCTTCAATCTTTGCTTTCTCAGTTATTATAGATTTCACTTCCCAGAATTTTGGTGAAGCTGGCCAGGTCAAGATTTCCAAGGATGGGCTTTTAGAAAAACTACATAGAGTGCTTTATGCCAAGGGACTTCTTTGTGGAAGATTATTCCAGATGTCAGACTTATCTTTGTTCTCAAATATTTCCAAGTTAAAATAAGCTCCCACATAGCTGGGGATGATCTGCCCTCACTTTCCTTGGGAAGGAATACTCTCTTTAGGGAAGAATACAATGCCAATGAAAAATCCCCTGGAAGAATTTAACTAACTTTCTCCTTTGGCCTGTCTTCAGGGAAGCTCTCAATTAATCCAGGAATGATAAAAGAATGTTGGGAACAAGTAGAGCTCCTGTTTAATCTATGAGTAAGTTAATGATAATTTAATTTTTGCCAGGTTTCGAAGATAATCTTATTAATAAACATCAGATTATATTCATTTTTATGTCTATGTAGAAATTTATATTCTCTGTAAGTAACACTAATTCTCTACATGTAACACTAATCATTATATTAATGATAATTGTAATCATTATAGATTTAGCAGTAAGGAATAATTCCAGTTATTATTTGGTAAAGAAACTTACAATAGAATTCCCTGCCAATGTCTTTGCCATGAGAAATTTGTGCATGCCTTCAGTGTCTTGGAATATATCTAGGAGTTTCTGAGGCTATCTCATTCATCTCTGAAGCTACAAAATAACCTTGACTATCCTCATTATTACCATATATGGAAAAGAGAAGTATGAGATATGACAAGACCTGACATTTTGCCAGGAAAAACCTCAGACCTTGAAGTTCTCTGACTTTAAAGAGAAGATTTGACATTCTTGCTGAGAAAAACCACTATGCTGCTTTTTGTGTTTTATAGCTTTCATTTGGCAAGGTCTTAATTTAGGCAGATAGGCCTTAGATTTGTCACTAGGCTTGTGCATTGGATATAGAAACTTCTAA
The DNA here is from genome assembly GCF_016433145.1 of Gracilinanus agilis. Lineage (NCBI taxonomy): Eukaryota > Metazoa > Chordata > Mammalia > Didelphimorphia > Didelphidae > Gracilinanus > Gracilinanus agilis. Next base: position 570,889,844 of record NC_058130.1, on the reverse strand, counting down.
ATAAGGACCACTCTTGAATAATAGTCATTTTAGAAGAGGTCATATGTCCTAGGTAAAAGAAAAAAAAATAAAGGGTCGACTCATTTTAGAGGAAGTCAGATATCCTAGGAGAAATAACTTGATGACCAGCCAGTAAAAGTTCCCAAACAGATTATCTTAGAGCAAGAATTGTCAAACTTGCTGTCTTTCTGTCTTCACCGGAAGGTTCTAAAAATATTTGCTTACAAATTGTCTTTAGTAGGGATCTAGACAACAGAGAGGAAAAACTTCACTTGGGTTGATATGTCTGTAAGTGTCTGTCCTTGTCTGTTTCTTGTCAAATATACATGAGCTCTAAAAATGATTTGAGTTATAATGAAGTTTTTTTAAAAGGTATACAGTGTTTTGTAAGTGAGCTAGCTAATCAGTTAAAGAATTGAGTATAGCCAAACAATAGAATCTATAGCAACTATACTTAAGAACTTTTCACCCAGTCATCATTAATTCCCAGCCCCCCCCCCAAAAAAATTAACCTTACATAGATAAGAAACCAGATTTAGGGACTCCAATTTAGAATTTAAATCTGGTAACATGAGGCAAAGAAAAATAGCCTTCAGAATTTAAAAGATAATTTAAACTTTACCAGCCTTGATTTAGACTTGTTGTAAATATATTGTATGTAAACATTAAGAGAATTATATCAGAGATACTACAAGATTCATAGTTAATAGCATTCCAGGTGACTCTTTTTTACCTATATGTCCTTCAACTCTCTTAGAATATAGACAGCTGGACTTTTTTTGCTTTAAGAGTGAAAGTAATTCATAATGAGATTGGTCTAATGAATATCCCTATTTCATCTTTTTTAGCATGTAAGACTTGGCCATATGGAGAAAAAGACACTTCCAAATTGGATAAGAACCTTAATACATTTATTAACCAGTTCCAAGCCATTTTTCAGAGATTTTAACTGAGGAAATGTTATAGAAAAGAACACTGTTACTCTAACTGGGCTTAGTGACAATTCCTATCAAGAGAACTTGAGCTTATGCCTCTTCTGATCATTTAGAGTGGAAGGGAGAGGACATTGTGAATAATAAACCTTTTAATAGTATTAAGCATACACACAGATATCTGCATATAAATTCGTAACTGGTTTTTTTTCTCCTTCATCCATCATTCATGTTGGCCACATTGAGATAGGACTGAGACAAAAGATAGATATTAAATAATTGGAAACTAAGTATTTAACAAAGAGAAACACTTTAATTTTTCCATTGGAATTTTCTAAATTAAACATGTTTCAAAATTATGAGTGTATATTGTAAGGCTGATAATTTTAAATTGGTATATTTGGATTGCTTCAAAAGTGGCAAATCTTAATTCCCAATAGTGCTCCTAATGTTTAGAATTTGAAATGTAAAAAACTTTCAAGTTCTGAATATGCACATCATAATCTAGGGTTGACAAGCTGCCTAAAAATATGATTTCTCTTTCCATCAACACTTATAGTGTCACAGATATTTTAATAGCGCAGAAGACTCTGGGAAATGTATTAATATATATTTTTTCTTTTTAAAATATTTTTTTTAATTTCAAAATTTTACAAAACCAAATAAAACAAGCATTTCCACAAAAAAAGAAGGTTGCACATAAATGAAATCACAAATCTTTTATATTTTTAGCTTCATTTCTTCATATCTTCATAACAAATCCCATTCAAAAGTGTCCCAGCTCCTCTCTACCCATTTCACATCACAGAAGATATCATCTAGGAGACCAACAGTTCCTACCCATTAAGCCTTTCATGTTCTTATCTTTCAGTTAATTCTTTTGAAGTAACACTTATAATTAATTCTTCCAGTATTAATTCTTGAGTTGTGTATAGTCTTCTCTTGTCCTACTCATATCACTGTTCATTTTCCTATATAGTTCTTTCTAGGTTTTTTTTATTACCTTATCAATCATTTCTTATGGAGCAGTAGTTTTCCATCACAATCATATATCACAATTTGTCAATCCATTCTTCAATTGTGGGCATCTCTTCAATTTCCAATTCTTTGCCACCACAAAGAGCAAAACTCATTTCACATAGCCTGATATTTTCACCTTATCTATCTTCTACCTATGATAAAGACAAAGAGGAGAATTATAAGTCTCATCAAATATGAAATGTTTGATCAACCTTCTTTCTGGGCTAAACCTTTCTCCCATTGCATACCTCACTATTTGAAGGAGACTTTTCTGTTTTTCTTACATAAGATCACTGCAGATATGGTTAAAGGAGCTCCTCAAAGCAGGCCTTACTATAGAACTTTGATCTCCTGGTTTTTTTTCTATATAGATTTTCTACCTGTTTTTTGCTAAATCAAAATTTTCTACTGGGCTGAGGTACACAACCGTCCTGGTAAGGACTGTTCCAGGCACTTTTAACACTACTGTTAAGGTTGAAGGAAAAGACTCTTGTATTCTATTGCTTGCTTATTAAAGCTGCGAGACTACCTAAAGACTCTTAAAAATGATAGATAGGGTTACTATTATGTAAAAAAGTGATTATTCAAAAGTTACTTATTCTTGACCTCTTCACTGTTGCACAAAGTAGAGCTTGTGCCATAATTGATCAGTCCTGTTGTCCACATATGAACCACTCTGGTAATATTGTCACAGATGTCTACTTACTCCAAGGAGTTCTAGCAAGAATTCACCAAAATACAAATGAGATTTATGTTTCCACATCCTCACCCTGAGTGGGAAAATTTTTCATGGCCCACCTCAGCCTTGTCCTGCCTTTTGGATACTAGAATTATGTCTATTATCTTCAGATGGTACTCATTGTTTTGGCCATTATTATCCTTGATCTGATGTTAACTTCAATGTTATTTTGATTGCTGTAGAGCTTGCAAGGTGAAACAAACTTCACCAGCCCCTATAATGATGGTTTAAAAATCTGTAGACAATAATGATGGTGACTGAATGTTCTAGGAGTATGACTATCCAAATGATGATTCTTCTGGACTAAACCCAGGTTATGACCTAATCCCTAACTATCTTCCCAAGCATTAAAGATTTTCAGGCTATCTTTGGTTAGGCTAACCCTATTTCAAGTCTTTTTATTTTTCTAGTGAATGATAACATGACAGACTGAAAAGCCTTCAAAGTGGCTATCATTTCCAGATTGTGACTTTATTGATTTTACTAGTGAATTTCTTTTCCTAACCAATTTCCTCAAGAGCAACAGGCACTCCAGTAGAAGACCTAGGTGAATAGCTGCCAATTTTGACGGTACTTTCTCCCTGAAAGGCTTTTTCTCTATTACCTATATTTTAAATGACTAGCGGTTCCCAAACTTTTTTGGCCTACCATCCCCTTTCTAGAAAAAATATTACTTAGCCCCTTGGAAATTAATTTTTTTAAATTTTAATAGCAATTAATAGGAAAGATAAATGCATCTGTGGCCATCACCTCCTCCCCTGGATCACTGCAGCACCCACCAGGGGGGTGGTAGCACCCACTTTGGGAATCACTGGAAATGACCATCATCTCTAGATCTATCTTCCTTTTACATAGATTATACTTGTGTAAACTATCCCCCAATTTCCTTTGTCATCTTTGTGTCTCACAATGAATAGGAGCATATATAGACCAAGAACAGAAAGTAAGTTGAATGTAATGAGATATTATTGAAAAAAATTAAGGGATAAGGACAAGGAATACACTGGGAAAAAGGGAGAAAGACAGAAAGTTGGGGTAAGTTTTCTCACATAAAAAGGAATGAAAGAATCAATATAATGGAAGTAAAGATGAGAGGGTGGTAGGCAATGGTTGAACCTTACTCTTATCAGAATTGGCACAAAGTAAAAATAACATTGACCCTCAGTTAGGTATACAATATATCTTACACAACAGGGAAACAAGAAGGAGAAAGGGAATTAAAAAAAAGTAGAAGAGAGAAAAAAGGAATAGGGACTGAGGAGTCAGGTGAACAAGCAAAAACATTTGTCAACAGGGAAAGACTAAAAAGGGGAGAAAGAGAAGAATAATCTGTGTAAAAAGGATAAAAAGATCAGAGATGGAGAAAAGGACCAACTTGTACACAAATATTTTCTGTAGCCCTTTTTGTAGTGGCTAAGAATTGGAAACTGAGGGATATCCATCAGATGGAGAATGGCTGAATAACTTGTGGTATATGGTTGTAATGGAAAACTATTGTACCCTAAGAAATGATGAAAAGGTCAAAATAAGAAAAGCCTAAAAACTCTTATATGAATTAAAGTAAATTGAAGTGAGCACAATAGTAACAGAAATATTTCACCATAATCAACTGTGATATTAGCAAATGTGATTCTAATGATTAAACTGAAGGGACTGATGCTAAAACAAAACAAACAAAAAACTGCTTCCAGAGCTAAATAAAGAACTGCTGGCATTGGATTGCCCATCAAAACATTTTATTTCATTTTATTTCACTCATGAGTTTTTTGTTGTAATGTTATGTGTCTTCAGTCATGACACCGTGTATATGGAAATATATATTGCATGAAAGCACTGATATAACCTGTACTGGACTATTTATCCTCTGAATGGGGAAAGGAGAGGGAGAGAATTTTAATTGCGAAATGTCAGAAAACAATTGCCAAAATATTTTTCTGCATGAAATTGAAAAAAATAAAATTAGTTGAAAAAAATAGTTACAACAAAATTTCAGGAAAAAAAATCAACCCACGATGAATATATTTGTATATTAGAAACAAAATCCAGGAGCATGTGATAGAAAGAGTATTTCTGTTCAAAACAATGACAGACAATATAGAATATTTGAGATCCTACTTGCCAATATAAACCCAGGGAATATGTAGATATGATTAACAAAAAATTCACATAAATAAAGACATTTAAACAATTGGAGAAATATATATATATTGCTTTTAGGTAGACTGAGTAAATATAAGTAAGATAACAATTGTACTTCAGTTAATTTTCTTATTTGTCATCATATCAATAAAACTACCAAATAATTACTTCATAAAGCTAGAAAAGAATGGTAGCAAAATTCATCTGTGAAGGAAAAAAAGGCTAAGAATATTGAGGGAATCAATAACAAATATTAAAGACTGCTTAGGAGTTCCAGATTTCAAAACATATTACAAAGCAGTCATCATCAAAACAATCTGCTATTAGCAAAGAAATAGATTGGTCAATCAGTAGAATACATTAGGTACACAATATATGTAGTAAATGACCATAGTAATTTAGTGTTTCCTATTCAAAGATCCAAATTTTTGGAGTGAAAACTCAATCTTTGACAAGAATTGCTGGGAAAATTGGAAATCAGTTTCTCGAAAACTAGGTATAGACCAATATTTCATACAATATACAATAAGGTCAAAATGGACAAATGGTTTCAACATAAAATGTTACCTCACAAGTAAATTAGGGGCAAGTGGAAAAATGCACCTGTCTGATCTACAGAGAAGGGAAGAATTTATTATTAAACATGGGATATAAAGTTTACAGTAATTTTTCTGATAAAGTCCTCATTTATAAAGTATGTAGGGAACTGAGTCAAATTTATAAAAAGAACTCATTCTACACATCAGTGGTCAAAATGTATTAACACATAGTTTTCAGAAGAAATCAAAGCTATCACTAGTGACATGAAAAAATATTCTAAATCACTACTGCTTAGAGAGATGGAAATAAAAAACTCTGAAATGCTACTTCACATATATTATGTTGCATAATGTGACAGAAAGGAATAATGACAAATGGTAAAGAGAAGGTGGGAAAATAGAGACATTAATGTACTGTCGGAAGAGTTGTGAGCTAGTCCAAACATTCTGGAAAGGAATTTGGAACTACATTCAAAGGATTATAACCCTATGTACTACCACTACATCTAGGTCTGTACTCCAAAAGAGATAAAAGAAAAGAGAATAAGACCCATTTGTATGATCATATTTATAGCAACTCTTTTTGTGTTAGGAAAGGACTGGAAATGGAAGGAATGCCTATCAATTGGGGAATGACTAAACAAATTGTGGTATATGAGTGTGATGGAGTATTATTGTGACAGAAGAAGAGATGAGCAGAATGGTTTCAGTAAAGCCTGAGAAGACTTATATAAACTCATGTAAATTGAAATGAACAGTTCCAGGAGAATATTGTGTACAGTAACTGCAATACTGTAAGAGCAATTTTCTGTAAAAGACAAGTCAATCAAATTGATCAAGTCAAGTCAATGACTCAAGATAATTCCAAAGGACTCATGATAAAAATTATTGCCCTCTTCTAGAAGGATAACTGATGAAATTTGAATACAGATTGAATTGTATTATTTTTACTTATTTATTTTTGTGTATGCTTCATTTTGCAACATTGCGAATAAAGACAGGGGTTTTGCATGATTTCACATGTATAATTGATGTCAGATTGCTGGTAGTCTCAAGTAAAAGGCAGGTTGGGAAGGAGGAAAAGAATTTGAATCTCAAAATTTAAAGAAAAGAATTGTTAAAAATTTTACATGAAATTCAGAAATATTAAAAATAATTATAATTTTTAAATTGAAAGTAGTAGAATTTTGTAAAAGCACACCAAGTTATTAATTCTAAAAGATGAAATCAATCTAAACTGATTTGAATGGTTCTGGGTAAGGAGAACAGGTGTTTTCATAGCCATAGATTGGCAAGTGGGCATGAAAATATACTATCTATGTTATATCTCAAAGGAGGCTACAAATTATATCCAAAATCAATGTGGAAATGAATCAGAGACACTTATTCCAAAATATGAACATTTTATTTTTTTTTAGAAAAATTTTCCATGGTTACATAATTCATGTTCTTACTTTTCCCTTTAAACCCCACTTCACTACCTTCCCCCATAGCTGAAGTACATTTCCACTGGTTTTAACATGTGTCATCTATCAAGACCTATTTTCATATTATTGATTGTTGCATTGGTGTGGTTGTTTCAAGTCTACATCCCCAAAATCATGTCTGCATCAACCCATGTGTACAAGGAATTGTTTTTCTTCTGTATTTCCTCTCCTGTAGTTCTTCCTCTGAATGTGGGTAGCATTCTTTTCCACAAATCCCTCAGAATTGTCCTGGGTCATTGCATTGCTGCTAGTACAGAAATCCATTACATTTGATTTTACCACAGTATATCAGTCTCCGTGTACCATGTTCTTTTGGCTCTGCTCCTTTCACTCTGCATCGATTCCTGGAGGTCTTTCCAGTTAACATGGAATTCCTCCAGTTTATTATTCCTTTGAGCACAATAGTATTCCATCACCAGCATATACCACAATTTGTTCAGCCATTCCCCAATTGAAGGACATACCCTCCTTTTCCAGAACAAAAGATCTAGAATATCAAGGGAAATAATGAAAAAAAAAACCATGAAGGAAGGTGGCCTAGCGGTACTAGATATTAAACTATACTATAAAACAGCAGTAATCAAAACAATATGGTACTGGCTAAGAGACAGAAGGGAGGATCAGTGGAATAGACTTGGGGTAAGTGACGTCAGCAAGACAGTGTACGATAAACCCAACTTTTGGGACAAAAATCCGCTAATCGACAAAAACTGCTGGGAAAATTGGAAAACAACATGGGAGAGATTAGGTTTGGATCAACATCTCACACCCTACACCAAGATAAATTCAGAATGGTTGAATTACTTAAATATAAAGAAGGAAACTAAGTAAATTAGGTGAACACAGAATAGTATACTTGTCAGATCTCTGGGAAAGGAAAGATTTTAAAACCAAGCAAGAGTAAGAAATAATTACAAAATGTAAAATAAATCATTTTGATTACATTAAATTTAAAAGTTTTTGTATGAACAAAAACAATGCAACCAAAATCAGAAGGGAAACAACAAACTGGGGAAAAATCATTATAACAAAAAATTCTGACAGAGGTCTAATTATTCAAATATACAAGGAACTAAATCAATTCTATTAAAAAATCAAGCCATTCCCCAATTGATAAATGGGCAAGGGACATGAATAGGCAATTTTCAGATAAAGAAATCAAAACTATCAATAAGGACATGAAAAAGTGTTCTAAATCTCTAATAATTAGAGAAATGCAAATCAAAATAACTCTGAGGTACCACCTCACACCTAGCAGATTGGCTAAAATGATAGCAGGGGAGATTAATGAATGTTGGAGGGGATGTGGCCAAATTGGGACATTAATGCATTGCTGGTGGAGTTGTGAACTGATCCAACCATTCTGGATGGCAATTTGGAACTATGTCCAAAGAGTGCTAAAAGACTGCCTGCCTTTTGATCCAGCCATACCATTGCTGGGTTTGTCCCCCAAAGAGATCATACATAAAAAGATGTACAGAAAAATATTTATAGCCGTGCTTTTTGTGGTAGCAAAATATAAACATTTCTAATTATGATTTCAGAAAATAAAATCAGATAAGATAATGTATTCTTAATGACTGAGAATTTAAAAGCTCATTTTTGAATTTTTTGAATAATTCATTATATATATAAAATAGTATTTTGGGGGACCCAAATTTAGTGTAATGCTGTCCTTTGGAGATTTTGAAAAGAACAAATGATGTGCTTGATTTTTAAATAACTTATTTTGAATATGTCAAGGAAGGTAGGGGTCTGCATTCATTTTGATGCAGAAGCTCAGAAATACACTGTGTGACTGTTAAGCAATGGAACCAATTTCCATAAGCCACACATGTTCATAAATAATCATTTAAGACTGACTTGCAAATAGCCCACACCAAATAGCTATCTGCCTTGGAGGAAATGAAATGGCAAAGTAAATTGTAGACTATTATTTTCAGACCTTTTTATAAGCTTGATTTTAACTATGTCTGCAAAACAAAATATAATCAGAAGCTGTAGTCAAATCCCCAAATAGCTCTTACCATTAGTCAATAAATAAATACATACATAGTTGTATGTCTCTAGGAAGGACATTGAAAGGGAAAATAGGAAAGTTATGAATGGTAATAACCAACATAGCAGCTACATGACCATGTTGCCGATGATGCCTTGGAAATTGTAGAAACACTGTATTATTTCACTCTCACATGACTCTACAAACATAACTGACCACATCTGCTTAAAGAAACATACAATGCATCAATAAATACTCCATTTGAAATCTGAAATTTAACTTACAGTTAGTGTTGTACTTTGCATAATGCATGGATTTCATAATATATAAATTACATGGAGCTGAATTAAGACAACTCTAAATACTGACCAAATTTCTGATATTGAAAGTCTGATAACTTTCAAATTCTGGCAAGTAACACAAGAAAATGTCTTGGAAATATTATTTCAACACACAAACTTCTTTTAGAATCGTAGACAATAATTGTTTTCTCTGTCTGATTTAGTTTATTTTTTCATGTGTTTTTAATTACTGTGCTATTGCTAACTACTTTCCAGATCCTATGGAAATGAAAATATTAGACACTAAATAAATCACATTCTTTCCTTGACAATAATATGGGTTCTGCTTTATTGAGAAATATTGAAAAACTATTTAGCTTTCTATGATTCACAAAGAGTGAATGACTTTTATTCTTTAGCTCCACTTCTCTCTTAACTGTTAAACGATGTGTGCTTAAGAGTATAGTTATTTTAGATTTACTCAATCAGAATATTTCTGAGCCCCCTCCTAGTAGTAAAACTATAACTATCTTGAGTCTATTATATTTCACTGGTCCCTAATCAGATGACTGGAATAATCCAATTGGGTTGCCATCAGGGAAAAAATAAATAAGAATAAGATAAAAATAAAAAATAAAGAGTTCATGCTTAGCTGAATACAATGCATTACCCAACTTACCAAAAATAATTCATAATAAAATTTCACCTATCCCATGGGTGATTTTTCTAAACTCAAGGCACCCCATGAAAATATAGTGGGCACCCTGAAACAATGAGTTGTAGGAAAGATAGCAGTTCAGTTTCTCCAGCTAGGAAAGATACAGTTTTGTTATTTCAGCCTCCCTCCACCTCCTGTACCTCTACTTGTTCTTTTTGAAAGCAGAGAAGAGACCAGAGGAAATGCTACACTGTACTCAACTGTTGTCTCCCAAATATGGTGTCAATCATTTGATGAAGGATTTAAGAACTTGGGATCTTGGAGTCAGCTCCTACTTTTAATAAAAGTATGGATGCTGGAGAAGGGAGATGCTTCTACAAATGGTGCTTTTCTTTTCATTTTCCTGTTTCTGGAAGAGACCTTGACTGCTTTTTTTTCCCCATGGTTAGCCTCATAATGATTGATTTTGAGGAGTATAGGTAAAAGCATGATAAAAGAAAGGAAAATCTCCATGCCTCTCTGCATTTGCCATCATTCCTATTTTGTCTCCCCTTCCCCTCCTCCCTTTCTCACTCTGGCAAGGAGATCTTTAAGAAGGATGGGACATTGTCTCTTTCTTCAGTTTCCTTTTAAAAGAGACAGAAGGGGAGGGAGAGAGGGAGATGGGAGAAGGAGGAGGAGGAGAGAGAGACAGAGAGAAAGAGAGANGAGAGAGAGAGAGAGAACTGTTTTTCCACCTTCACATCTCAGCTTCTCTCAAGGTCTTTCTTGATCTTCTAAATAATTATGTTGTTCCTTCTCAGATTAGCTGTGTACTTAAGTTATATTAACAAAAACATTTTCATAGTGTCTTCCTCATTAGAATGTGAATTATTTGAGAGCCTGGATAATGCTTTTGCTTTTCTTCGTATCCCTAGTCATTAGTAGAGTATTTCGAGTATATAGTAAGGGCTTAATAAATTCTCGTTGACTGACTGAATGTTCAATATACGGTCAGGAAAACTGGTCTTAAGTCCCAGCTTTGATATATGTTTATTATATTACTTTAGCCATTACTTTTAACCTCTTTACACTTTAGTTTCATCATCAATAAAATGGAAAATAACACAGTCACCTTCAATATAAGATTGTTGAAATTATGGAAAATGCATTGAAAAATTTAGTGTTATAAATAAAAGTTTTAGTTAAGCTAAAATGTTTTCTAAGTCCTATTTTTCAAACAAATGTCTCCATTTTCAAAATATTTTATATTCCAAATTTAAAGATTTATCAGAAATCATTCAACTGAAATGGTTCAATTTTACTTTCTTTGTTATACCTATTTTGATCATTATAAATGCACAAGTTTTTATAGCTTTGAGAAAAAATCCAAATGAAAGGCAACTAGAACAATATAAACGTAAAGAACTTTACACCCACACACAAAAATCAGATGTGAATTTTTGATCAAGCAGATCTGAACTGAGAGGACACACTCAACTCACCCCTTCATGAAGGGAAATCTATAGGTGTTATTGTTAGGGTTCAAATGGGTGGCCACCAGAGGAACACACGAGACAATGCAATCAAGCAGGAGAAAGCTTTATTGCCAGTGCGCGCTGGGGGAACTCAGCAAGAGAGTCCCAAGTGGTGCATTCAAAGGAGGGAATATATATGTTTCTAGGATATAGGTGCCTTTGTCTTAGGGTTAGCTAATAGCTAGACAGTGGGAGTAGGGATGTTTCCAGGTGCCACAAGATATGATTCTTAATCTTCAAGGCTGTCCTGTCTAAGGAGGAGTGGTGTCCCTGGGACTGTGAGCTCCAGATAACTGCCTTGCTTCCTTAAATATATGTCTTAGTCTGCATCTTCTGCCTATCACCTCTTGGTTATGAAGAAGGTAGAATGAGCCATCTTTGTTCATTTTTAATTGTCATTTATCATCACATTCATCAGAGTTGTCATATTTTTCAAAATTATTTTTATGGTGTAAAAATAGTTCTTCATCCTTCATCAGTTAATAGAAGTTTTCCCAGGTTTCACTGAAACCACCTCTTATATGATTTCTTATGGTACAATAATATTCTATTACATTAATATGCTATACTTTCTTTAGGCATTTTTCAATAGAGAGAAATCCCTTAGTTTCTAGGTTTTTGCTAAAAAGTTTTGTACATATTGGTGTTTTTCTTCTTTATTTGATTTTGTGGTGTATATAAGCCTAAGAGTGGCATCACTAATTCAAAGGATATGAACAATTTAGTGACTTTTAAAGAAAATTTGACTGTAAGTCAACAGATAGAGCTAAATTTAAAACTTAAGACATTTTTTTGGTTTAAAGGTAAACATTAACACCAAATTGGAAGTGATAGCAATGAGTAGAAACTGTGTAACATTACAATACATCCAACCTGAGAGATTTATTCTGAGAAACTGGAAGTGGTTAAAACAAGAGTTATTTTAAAGAGAAATCTAACTAAAATAGTTGCCTCAATAAGGAAAATGAAAGTTTCCAGAAATTGTTTCAGTTAGGAAATACAATTAATTTGTCATGGAAAACACAAGAGTGAATGGCCAGAGCAAATTTATATTATACTTAAATCACAAAACGTTCAGCATAGAAATTATAGACATTTATGAGTAAAATCACAAAAAACAATATCCATTTCTAATTTGCTGAAATTTGATTTGAGAACTGACAATTCTTTTCATGCCGATTATTTATCCTCAGACGTGGCTGGAGTTGATGACCGTATACAGCCTGTACATGGAGATAGTGAAGGTGTATATCAAATTAAATAGTCCTAACTCAGCTGGGATTAAGAGATATCCATTGTCCCTTAGGACCCAGTAAATTTGCCATTCTAGTGAACATCATGCCTTTTCCAGGGTAATATGTTCATTTGAAATCTCTCCACCACAAAGATTGACTCACTTTTTGATAGACAATTGCTTTCTCAGCTTTATCACTCCTCTGATTTGAGGGTTAGAGAATGAAGAAATAAATTTCTCCCAGTCTTCCATTTTGGAGGTCTCAGAACTTTTGCAGATGGCTCTCCATTTTCCATCAGCAAAGGTGCTTGATTTCCACTTCAAAAAACATCATGCCCTGCAGCTGTTATTCCCTGGTGGTCCCCTGTTCTTTTTAAGTTTCCTTTTAGTCATTGTCTTCTCAAATTAAACTATGTGTTTCTTGAAGTCAGGTACTTTCCTTTTTATTTTTATCTTCAATACTTAGCACAGTATCTGGCAATAGAAAATGGTCAATAAATGATTATTGAATTGATTTGAATTCTTTAAGGATATTGAGTTTGTGAATGTTTTGCTTCTTGAGCAGCTCTTTTGTGTCAGGCAGGTGAGGTTGTGAGACTAACAAAACAGAACTGAAATGTGTAGATTATTCTGGAATTATATTCCTTTTGTTGTCTTATTCTTAAAAAAAATAGGATAGCACAGAATTCCAGGATATAATAGTTATAGAGAATAACAGAAGACCTGCTACATGTAAGAACTATAAAGATGGAGAGTAACAGTAGTTTCAGCAGAAAGTGGATCTATGGAAAAGAATATATCCAGAGTAGCAATAGAGCCCTGAAAACACCCATTCATTGTTAGGAATGAATAAAAAACAGAGAGAGTGGAAGCACAGGAATTACTGAATTATGTAAAAGACAGTGGGAAACAGATCCACAAAGTGATGAAGCATAGTCTGCTGCTTGTAGATGGAACTATGAAAACTTAAACAAGAGAGGTCTTCCAGGTGGGATGCTAGCAGGTATCAGTGAAATTTCCATCTCCACTTGCCTTCCCCCAAGTCTATGGAAGATTGGATTTAGGATCATATAGAATCATAGAATTCCATATTTGGAAAACTCAAAAAATCTAGTCAATATGGCATCAGAATATGGACAAAGTGTCCATCATCTTCTGTGCATTTTATAAATGTTCATTAACTTTTCAAGTGGTCACCCAATCTTTATTTAAAGATCACCATTTTTTCTATGGGACTAAGAATGATTATATCATTTAACCTTTCCTTTTCTTTTACTTGCTATATCTTAGCTGAAAATTTTGCATTTGATTTATGATTTCTGCCTGATATATTAGTTGACTAGTGACTGGATTGCTATTCAGACCTTATATTACCCCCACATTTAATAAAGCAACTGTGGAAATTTCAGCGAAAATGGCAAATGCATTTATAATAATATTACTCAAAAAAATTAAAGTAACGAAGATATTAGCAACCATTATGTCAAATGCCTCATTTTTCAGCTCCAAAATGCATTTGTCAAAGCTATCCTTAATGAAAATTTGTGAAGGTAATAGACAGTTTCCAACACCAGATGATATTATAAGTTAAAACTCTTATTAATGAAAATAGTGAACCAAGAAAGTTTAAGTCAACTTAATAGATTTCATTATATTTTAACCTATATGAATGAAAAAAGTCAAAATATAGAGATCTAAAAAGCCAAAATCATATGGGAACAAGATTAGTTAAATAGTATCCCCATTGTTTTCACTCATAGTCAAGGAATAGTGAGGTTATTTATAATGAGCATATATGAGTTTCAGTTTTAATGCTTCTGTTAAACTACAAAAAGTTATTTTGTCCATTTAAGTATATAGAACATTAAATTTTGAAGGGCAATTAAGGGGAAGTGATTTGCCCCAGGACTATTTAGAAATGAATTCCACAAAAATGAATGAAATAAATGAAATAGGAGTAATATTTTATATTTATTTAGTATCATAAGTTGCTCTGGGGCAGCTAGATAGTTCAGTAGATAGAGTACTGGACATGGAGTCAGGACAACCTGAATTCCATTCAAGTCTCAGACACTGACTAGCTGTGTAATCTTGGGCAAGTTACTTACATTTTGTTTCCCTTAATCCACTGGAGAAGGAAATAGCAACTTACCTAGTATGTTTACCAAGAAAATCCCATGAGCAGTATGGTCCACAGGGTCAGGAAGAATTGTATGGGAAAGAAAAGCTGAACAACAATGAGTACCTTCCATGCCTTATCTTATTTGATCTTTTTTTAATTTGATTTTCTCAAAAATTCTATGAGTAAGTGTTTATGTTTCATCTTTATTTTATAGATAAGAATCATGATGATTAGAGAGGACTTGCCCCTATAATAAAAATTGACTTCAAATCTAGGTCTCTCTTGATTCCAGGTCCAATGCTGAGAAGAAGGATATGATTCTATTACATCTCTGGTTTGGGCTTTCTTTCTTTTTCTTCCTTCCTTTCTTCCTTCCTTGATTTCCATTTTGAAAGAATTGGTTAACTACTTGCTTCAAACTGAACTAGAGCTTTATCTACATGATATATTTTTGTTTAATTTTCCTCATAACATACATTCAAATCAACTATAGTACATACTTATTAAAATATTAAATATACTTTAAGATACATATTGGAATTCATGATCAAATTTGATCATGGTAAATTGTGTAAATCATGACATAAGTATCCTTTTTTGCAGTTAAAACGAAATTTCCCTAAAACTTTAGACCAAAAATAAAACAAATGATAATGGTGGTATCGTCTTGGATATTAAAGCCTAATTGTGTCTCTGCAGCCTCAGTTAACCCTGTCAAGAAACGTTGCAGGTGTTTCCTGAACTGCCTTGTTTGTTCAAACTTAGACCATGCATTGGACGGTTGTGAATTACTTTCTAGCATTTAAATAAAAGATTTCCTAGGCTGTTTCAACATAAAATAGATAGGGACAGAATTAAAATCAAGCTCTTGCTTCTCTAGCCACATTGTCAAGCCTTGGGTAGTTCTTGTCTCCTCTACAAATTTCTGCCTATCATGCCTCAATAAAATCTCACCTAAGATAAACCAAGTCGTTGAAATCTTGGTCAAAGGTCTTTACCACAGATCTCAATACTTTTACAAACTTTCCCAGCTCATCATAAAATTTTGGGGCCTTCCCCTTAATGGAATTGATGTCCTCTGCCTTAAACCTCGTGTGTTGTTTTACATGGAAAATCCCATCATCCCTAACAATTGGAAAATCACACGAGGGAAAAAGAGAAATTGGAGTGTTATCATTTCTTAAGGCCTTATTTTCCTGTTCCACTTTAGTATTACCAGTATCACTGCTTGCCACATTATCAGGTTTTTCATTATCCTTAAACTGTGCTTGTCCAAAGTCATGTTGTTTTTGCATATATAATTCCATATTCTGTATCTATATTTATAACAACCTCAACATTAATTTCACCTCCGAATCTTTACAAAACCAATCAATTATCACTTTAACCATGTAAATCTTACTATATAAGTACACAACAGCACAACAGCATGTGTGTCACTATATCCAATACCGTGGTTTTCCATATAGGTTGTGCTGTTTCAACCTCTATAACCACTCTAAGATACTTGGGAACACATGTAGACAGCAAATAAGGAACACACAAAATCATTTGCCACAGATAGTACATAAAGCAATCAATTATATCTTCCATGATTACTCTGGTCAATATCTCTACAACAAACAGATTGGGTGCTGGTACAATGGTGTTATTGCTATAAGCCACAATGGATTGGCTACCAAACAGTGTGTACAATAAGACTTAAACAGTAATAATAGCAAAACCAAAACACAGGAGGGTAAAAACACCAAAGAGAAAAAAAAAATGTTAAAAAAAACCCTTCTCTGAGGCTTTGCAATGCTCAGTAGTAATTTGAGGACTCAAAAGAGGTTTTCTCAATGACTCAGTGAAGGGAGAAGTCTGTCCCAATTGGTTTATAATCTTCAGGTCTCAACCAAGCACTGAGGAGCTCAATAGAATTTTCAAGTCAACTCTGCTTCCAGTATACCCTGACTACCCAAGAGGTAACTTCCTTCTCAACCAAATCACTGGGGTGCCATTGAAATAAATAACTAAATAAATATTGGGCCTAATAGGAGATGGGGTGTTGGAGGGAATGTTTTGTTAAATAAGTTAACTGCCTAACAAACAGGGGAAACACACCCACTAACCCAAATATAATACACAGCCAAGAGTGAGTGGTAACAGGATAGAGAATGACAGTTAATTCCCTCCCCACCTGCCTCCTTAGACCAGCCTGGGTTTCAGTTAAAACTTATGGGTTTTCTAGTTGGTGTTAGAGAAGGAAACACACATGGAAATACAGAATACTAAATACTATTTAATGAAACAAAGGAAGGTATGCGGGAGAGGTTTAACTGACTACTGAATAAGACCCAGTCAACTATCACTTATATTGGGCTGTCTGGTTTCTCTATCTTTAGCTCAAACAGGAGTCTGGCTGAATCAGGGTGGCTGGTAAGCCTATTGGAGATCAGGGGTTTTCTCACTCCACTAGAGACACTGGTCCAGATGAATCCTTGATGACAGAGGAGCAACCTCTTGAACAGCCAATAAATCCAAACTGAGAAGATAGACACACTGCAACTGGTCTACCAAGATACAATATTCTGATTTGCCTCAGTCAAGGCACTTAGTTGATTAGTAACTGGTTTCCAAGAGATGGCAGGATCACAGCTCACAAGCCTCACTCTCCAGCTCTGCCCATTCCAACCAACACCCTCTTCAAATTTGCTGCTATATTCCATCTAAGACTGTCCACATTAGCCAGCCGGCTCTCTGTCTTTTGCTGCTCACATATTCATATCTATCTTATCTACACGCTCTACCTTATATTTACCTACAACAAAGGACAATCATTACTAACCCAATTCAACAGTCTGGACTACATTAAGTTGCCACATTTTGCACATTCAGGGTAGAATGTAGCTCAGGTGTGCCACCTGCACAATGGCCATTAGATATGTATACTGTGACCCTGTGCAATTCCTCAAGGTTCATATTAAGCCAGTTTGGGCAATTAGTTTTGAAATAATCTTGGACCACTTTGGAGCAGTTGTTCACAAATTGCCTCCTTATTTGCTATATGTCCCCTTCTCTAGTGAATTCAAGGTCTATGTACCTTCTTTCGACTTCAATTATTAGTCTGTCCATAAATTGGGAGGGTGACTCATACTCCAATTTTTTAAGGTTTTCAAATCTGGTTCACATGCCTGGTGTAAGGTTAGGATTTTTCCAAGGGAGATGAGACAAAAGGAGCCAGAGAAGTCAGTTGCTGATAGTTGCTGACAGTTGAGACCAAAGAGGATGCTGGGAATTTCTGGGAGAGAGAGGAGGAAGAGGAGAGGTCTTCGGGAGGAGGACTGAGAGGAGAGAGGAAGAAGACATCCCAGCTTGGATGCAGTCCTGAGGGCTTCCTGAGGATCTTTCTTTTGGAAAATGAAACCATGATTCCATGATAAAAGCCATTCCATTGCATCTCACCCATCAAGATTTCAACAATCGAGTCAGCTAAGTTTGGACTCCATTTTGGGAACGATCTCTTAGTCTCCTTCTTCCATTACACAATCTTGCTGAGAGACCCTCTTTCAGTAAAACCTTACAATTATAGGAAAGGACAGAAATAGAGAAACAAAAGAAGGAGCAAGGGGAGGAGCTTAGGTCTGGGAACCACTAGGGTTCCCACCCAAATGATGGACTCCATAGCAATAGTGAAGAGGGCACCCCAAAATCCCTCTGCCCTTCACCCCTTTCCCCATTCCCTGATTTGCAAATAATAAAGTCATTCAACAGTCAGATAGCATTCCAGAGTGCCTGAGAGATTATGAGGGAGAGGGGAACCACAGCTTGGTCTGGCTGCCTCCATCTTGAAGCCAGACCACCCACTGTGAATTTAACTGATGGGGGGGGAGGTGTGTGAACCCTGTCCTTATTCAAGATCAGATTGGGGTACCACATACCATGTCTTATAGGAAAGTCTCACCCCTGACTCCTGTGGGGTGGCACAACCATCCAGGTCACCTAGTTTTGGGGTGACACCTCCTTAAAGTCTCCCATTGTATATTTGGCCCCAGGGGAGAGCTGGAAGAGAGACTCACCTCAAAGACTTTCTCTATCTCCCTTCTAACATCACTTTCTTGCTGGCCCTTTTAATTGTTACACTGGCCCTTTGAAGCATTCTCATACTGCCTTTAGCAATGCCTCCCTGGCATGGCATAGCTGCAAATATTCATCTTCATCATTTATATTCCATTTTTGGTGGTGTTCTGTCCAATGAACCACATTCCTTCCTTTAACTCTATTAACAGTGGAAATAATTTTGTCTTTCTCCATTTCAGTCAAAAAGGCCTGGAGCAAGTTTTGCATATTCTGATAAGCAGGATCATATTGCAAAATGTTATCTAGGGTTTTGATGACAACAATTGATTCATCCTTGAATGAGGGAACATTTTGTTTGAAATTTTTATATCCCGGGGAGTAAAAGGCGTATGGCGCCTTAAGGTCACCACATTTCCATTTGTCCATAATGTGGGCACTTCCCTTATGGAGAAAAGGCTTTTATATGATTCATTTGAGGTCCCAGTCTTTCTTGTGGATTTGTGCATAGATACTGAAAAAGTAAGGGTTAGGGGGAAGAGGAGGGGGAGGAGCTGGGGACTGGGACAATGGGCAAGGGATGATGGGGCACTGGGAGAAGGTACAGGGGAGTACAGGGTGGCCAGAAGCTGTGCAAGCTGTGAGGGAAGAAATTCCACCTGAGATACAGGTGGGGAAGGATCTTCCCTCTGAGGTATAATTGGAGAGGTATCTTCCACCTGAGGTAAAGGTAGACAGGGGTCTTCCTGTTGTATCTGGAGTCCAGAAAAGGATCTCTTTAAAATCTCCAGTTCGGCCTGCATTTGGGCCTGCATTTGAATCTGCATGATAAGAAGGCAGGCCTTTTGGTGTTTATGGTTGAGGTTTAATAAAACAAAACCTCCCAATATGAGTAAAAGAAAAAGCCAGTCTGAACCCCTAAGGTTTTCAAAAACCCCAGGAGACAAAAGTCTGTCCATCAAGGTTGCCAACATAGAGTGCAACATTGTGCTTTATTTTGGAACTAGAACAGAACAAACAAAACAAAAGAAAACAGCACGTGCAGGTGCAAAACTGCCCCTAGGCAGGAGCTCAGGGACAGAGTTGAGCAGAAAATTGGAGGTTGCACAGGGATGGGGGAGAGTTTGGAAAAAAAAATTCCATGTGAGTGGGGGGTGGGGAAACAGGGGCTTCTGTGCTTGGGGATGGGAGAAATGATGTATAACTTACCTGCTTCTGAAGAAATCTCAGCAGGGGGTACAGTGGCAGGGATCCGGCAGAAGCAGGAGCAAGAGCAGGAGCAAGAGCAGGAGCAGGGAGCACAGGGATTGCCTGGGCAGGAGGGTTGAAGTTGGAGGGGGCCTTGATGGGGCCTTGGCAAAACCCCTGAGTGGAGAGGCTAGGCAGGAGGGCAAGGTTGGGGGGGAGAGAGAGAGAGAGAGAGAGAGAGAGAGAGAGAGAGAGAGAGAGAGAGAGAGACAGNAGAGAGAGAGAGAGAGAGAGAGAGAGAGAGAGAGAGAGAGAGAGAGACAGAGACAGAGACAGAGACAGAGACAGAGACAGAGACAGAGAGAGAGACAGAGACAGAGACAGAGAGAGAGAGAGAGAGAGAGAGAGAGAGAGAGAGAGAGAGAGTAGCAAGAAGCAGGAGTTGGTGGAATGAAAAACAAAAACAAAAAAGAAAAAGAAAAAGAAAGATGGAGAGTACCAGATCTGGGGAGAGCACAAGGAGGAGGAAAAAGTGGAGGAGGAGGGGAAGGAGGAGAACAGAAAAGCAAGGAGAGAGGGTTCATTTGGAGGTTTTGGTGGAAAAGAGCCCAGCTCAGCAGAGGGTCTGCTGGTGAGAAAGAGAGTTAGGCTGGAGGAGGTGGGGAAGAGGGAGAGAAGGCAGCTGGAGAAGCTCAGCTGGAAGAGAGAAGGGGAGCAGGAGAAAATGGTGGGAAAAGAGCACTGAGGAGGTCTCAGTTGGAGGGTCCCCAGAGGAAGCTGGAAAGCTCAGCTCCACAGGGGATCTGAAGCTAGGCTTGGAGGAGAAAGGAGGGAGAAAGAGATAAATCAGTCAGAGAGGGGGTAGGCTGGTGGAGGGGAAAGGAGGAAGAGAGAGGGGAAAGGAAGGAGAAAGAGAGATCAGCTAAATGGCAAAGGAGCCCCACAGTGGATCTCAATGGGGGGTCCCTGGAGGGGCTGGTGGAGAAAAGAAAAACTCAGCTCTACAGGGAAGGAGGAGGTGGAGGAAGAGGTGGAGAGAAAAGGGAGAATGGGAAAAATGAGGAGGACAAGGGATCAGAGGCAGTAAATGCAGTGGAAGTCAGGTAGCAGCTTCCCGCCTTTTGCATGGATGGGAAGGGCAGGGAGCCCAAGAGACTGGGTCAGAGGTTGTTTCCTACTTACCTGTAGGTTAGGTTCTGGGGTGCCTTTGTAGGTACCCAATTGAGGATGCTAAAAGTAAACATTCTATCCTTTGATACTTTTTAAAAACTTTATTAAAGAAAATGCAACCAGAGTTTCCCACAGCTGAAATTAACTACCTCTCTCAACTTTGAATCTAGTTTGATTCAAAGTTCTTTCCTAGGCACGGATTAGTCCTTATGTGGACCAATCCCACACTGGAAATAGGAGGCGTGGTTCTTCCCCCAACACAGGATTGGTACATTCAAGACCAATCCCACACCAGGAAGTAAGGGGGAGGGACCCCTGGGGCATGCTGAGGAATGTAGTTCCCCCAGCCAAAACAAAACCCCCAATTCTGAATTATCCTATAGCAGAGGGAAATAGTAATAAGGATATTTAAAATATTAGATAATCTAAGAAAAATAATTTTATTTGCTTCTGAATGATTATACATGTATATATGTGTACATTCATATGTATATATGCACATAAATAGTTTGACCTCTGAAAACATAGTTTAATTAGATTAATATTAAATTCATCATGAATTCCTATGTAATTGGGAACGATGGCCAGTAGCATGCTGGATCATCAGCACATGTAACTCTAAAACTCATGAAACATCTATGTGCAGTTAATAATCAAGAATGGGTAGAACGAATATCAGATATTTCCAATAGGGATTTCTCAAGGTCCTTATTCAATTACATGAATTATGCCTACAGAGGACTACAGAGAGATTTGCATATTTTTTGGTCTGACTGCATAGATTATAATTTCTTACATTTAGAAAAAATGCTTAAAATGCACAGTTCCATGTCAATGTATTTGGGAATAGGCTAAAAAAATCTCATGGCCTAGTTTTTAAATTAAATGGTGTTAGTTATATGACCATAATTTTCATCATATAGTAAAGTTAGAGGTATTTTACATATATATATATGTATGTAGAGTTTATGTTTATATATATGTATACATATATATATACATATGTAAAACTATTAATATGGCTAGCTCTTCAAAATATATTTCAGAAGTCAGAGACCTCTTATACCACTATATATATATATATTCCAAAAGATCATCAATTAAATGATTTCAATCTGAAAACATACTTAGATATCTGTGATTTCAGAGACTTTGAAAGACCATGTGCTTATAGAATTTGACCAGAGTTTCAGACTTCTAATCCAGAGAACTTTACCACAGATAATAGTACCAGAACCAGTTTCATCTTCACATTAATTTATTCTTCACATTATTGCCTGTCGAATATGTTTATATCATCCAGATCTCTTGTCTCTTCCCCATACTAAGGTAATGCTACACTTTCTGGGTTCTCCTTCTACTTTTCGCATTGCATTGATCCTTTCTTTTCAATACTTATTAATTATGTGAGGCATACTCTGAAGCATCAAATATTCCATTTTTTAAATTTCTCCTACACAGTTGTTTCAGTCATATCTGATTCTTCATGGCCCTATTTCAGTGATGGGCAACTTTTGAGCCTGGTGGGTCAAAATTTGCCAGAAAAATGAGCAAACTCAGGTGGTTTGTCACTTCAAGAAAAAAAAACATAATTTCACAATATTTATAGTTTAAATAACAAAAATGTATAATTATAATATATAACTGTATTTAATAAACCAAAATAGGTAAATTAATATAGGTAGAATTGTCATCTATAGTGCACAGAGTGTCTACTCTACACTACAGCAAATGTCTCATCCTCACTATACAGCTCCATACTTCTCTGTAATGCAGCCATGTGTCATCAAAAATGGCTATGTGTGTGACACGCAGGTAATAGGTTTGCCATCACCGCCCTATTTGTTGGCAAAGAAACTGCCATTTCCTTCTCCACCTCGTTTTATAGATGAAGAAACTGAGGCAAAAAGGTTAAGTGATTTGCCCAGGGTCACACAGTTACTTAGGGTCTGAAGCCAGATTTGAAATCAATTCTTCCCAACTCTAGGCATGGCACTCTATCCACTACCACCTAGCTGTCCATCCTACACTGTTGTGAGTTATGCCTGGGAGGCATGGTGTTGAGTGATTGGATCTAAGGGCCATTGTAGCCATGGAGAGAGAGAGTTAGCCTACTATGGAGACTAGTGGCTAGAGAGAAAGAATGAGATCAGGACAGGAAAGACTATGGCCAGCATGCCTGAGAAGAACCAAATGGAAGAATCAAGGCACCATGACTGGGGGCTATGATCTTTGTTTATTATGACAAAGAGAAAGACTTTTATAGAGAGTTAAACATTAAACAATTCAATATTCTTGGGGGGGAATTAATTTCCCACAGGATGATGTTTATGAAAATGACTTCACACATCAATGTTACCAGGGTTGCCATTGTTAAGGGTTAATTTGGTAGTTTGACAAAAATGAGAAAAGCAGTTTGTTAAAAGACTTAGTTTAAAGAAGAAAAACAACTTCCTGATAACATGAGAGGATGGGGATGTAATTAGGAATATTGACTCAAAATGAGCACCCAAGCACAAATATCAATAATATGGAAATAGGTCTTCATGAAAGACACATATAAAATGCAGTGGAATTGTGTGTTGGCCATGGGAGGGGGTAGGAGGAGAGGAGGGATAGAACATGAATCCTATAAACATGGGAGAATGTTCTTAATTAATTAAATAAAATTAAAAAAACAATTTAATTTGAGAAGAAATACAGATAGAAAATAGAAAGGAGGAAAGAGAGATTATTACACTAATACCTTATAACTATACCTAGTTAGTATTTAGTACTTAGTACTATCAGCCACCCAAAATTGTATACAATGTCCTTCTTCCAAGCCCAGAATAGAAATCCTGGCTTTCCTCTGGGCCCACACAGATCACCCCACTTCAACCCAGACTGCTCTAAGTTGGGACTCTGGACTTCTCCACAGATTTGAAATTTCAATAGGTGTGGGTTGACTTGGACCACTATTTGCCCAGGAAAGATCTCAAAGTCTGAATGTTAACTTGGGCTTAGGTTCTGAAAATGGGACAGCAGATGGGTGGGGAGGAGAGAGCAGATGGGTAGGGAGGAGCCTTTTGCTGGCTCTGCTTTCCTCTCACACCAGTTCCCCAGATGATCTTTGCCTAACTTTTGGATTTTTCTTTTCTGAAAAGTTGTTTCACTCTGTCTCCTTGTTGATTCTTTCACTTTTGTATTCATTTTATGGAGATATTTTAATCTTGGTCAGAGAGGATTCTCATGCTGACACATGTGTAATTAAAATCTGTTACCCTAAAAACTATGATACCCAGCAAAACTAAAATTCCCTGAACCTCACTCACTTCCTGTCCTTACAAGCTGACTTAGACAGGACATAAATTGGTTGGAGGTCCTTCTCTTGACCTCTCTTTCCTTCCTGTCTCTGCTTTAGTGGACATGTGAATTTTGGAGCATTTAGAAAAACTTAGTCACGTGGTTCTATTTTGTCAGATAATAAACTTTATAAAAAATAATACTTAAAGTATTGTACATTAATTTTAAATCCTATATTTATGGTGACCAGAATGGGGCTCAGAACCCTTAATTCTCTCTGAGAAGATTAGTTTGAAAAGAAACCATGTTTTTCCTGCCATAGCTTTTTATAATCCCCACTCTGGGGAACTCTCTACAGAACTGCCACCTGTTGCTATGGCTCCTGCTTCTAGCTGCTAACTCCCTTGGTGGTCTCAGGTACCTGCTCCTGTGGATCCTGTCTCCCTGCCTGTGTGGTCCTTGTGGAGCCATTGCTTCTGCCTCTCCTACTCCTTCTGCTGCTGCTGTTGCTGCTATTACTGCTGTTACTGCTGCTGTTGTTGTTTCTGCTGCTGAATGGAGCCTCTCTATAGGGGCTTGGAAAGCATAACTCTTTCCCTTACATTGCCAATAGTTGAGTGCTTGCCTTGGAAGGCTGGGTGTGTTTCCCTTAGGCAATAATTAGCCTCCTAAAGGGCTTTTATCTGAGGAGAGCTTCTAACCCTAACTCCCTACCATGTCCAAGCAAACTGCTCCCTGGTGTTTTACCCCTAGGAGGAAGGGGAAGGAAGCTTATTCTTCTAAAAAGGAAGTAGAATTGCAAGCATGGCTCACTCTATGAAAGAGTGGCGCATTATCTATCTCAAACAGCTCCCAGTTTTAGAATGTCTTTTTTTCCTACTGTTCCTAGGAGCACTGGTGCTTGTGAGGAGAAATTCATCTCCTTGCACCAACTTGCCATTGCCCAGTCTCTACAATACATCCAATATGAGATTCCTCCACACTATGTTCAATAAGGAATTCTCCCTCACTATGGGAGATCCTAGATGTGTAACAAAAGGAACCTAAATGGATAATGATCCTGGGGAGTGGAAGGAATCTTAAAGAGTCTGGAGATAGATTTTAAGCCTGTTCAAACTCCATTGTCTTATGGAAGTCTCTGTATTGGAATTGGAAAAAAGGACTCTTGAATTCAGGGCCTGTATCCTGTCACATATTTTGTGTGTTAATTGTTTTAAGATTTTATTTTGTTTGTTAAGTTCTGTTACACCATGTCACTTTAAGTTACTGTGTTTCGACAATTAGCTATAAATGCTGTTGCATTGTGTTTATGTTTACCTCCCCATATGACTGGACTGGAGAAGATATCATTATAAAAGTACTTTTGAGTTGTTTGTAACAAGAGGTAAGGGTCCATTTGGTAGCTGAAGTGAAGTTTTAATAAAAATGTAATGGATGAGACATATAAAGACATGCCTTTTATAGTTGTTATAGTCTCATAGCAGAGGAGCTGGGAAGGTTTTCCTAGGGGGCATGGTACCCCTGGATGGCTCCCAAGAGGGAGCATTTCTCATGAAGCCTAAGTAGCTTCTAGATGATTTTTAACTCTTTAGCTTGACCAGAATCTACCTTGACCAAAATGGTCTAGATTCTTGGTGATGTTTTAGACCCAAAAGGTTTTCTTGAATTAGCTGCTATACTACTGTTTTTTTTTTATATATAGCTGTTTTCTTAGTGAAAATTAATGTATCCTGAATTGATCCATGTGTTTGTCAATCCCCTCCTCAGAGGGGATTTTATAATTGTCATAAATGTCTAGTTTTATAAAAGATAAGAAACTTGCTATCTCCCAGAATCCAGGAAGTGAACTGCTTGGAGAAGGCACCATGGAGATGCCTGCAGACACCTCACACTTCATGGAAATATCTAGAATGAACTTTGGGTTGTAGTGAAATTGAACTGTGGAGGGTTGTGACACATTTATTTTGTATGTATACCCTTATGCCAAAGGGGACTGCCCCCTAATTGGCTTTTGTCAATGTGCCTAGCAATCATTGGTTTTGTTCTGGGAATCTTAGTTTTGCTGGGGATTATAGTTTTTAGGGTAACAGATTTTAATTACACAATGCTCCCTGAGATCCTTTGGAAGACTAAGTCTCCCCAATGGATCTTATAAATCACAATAATTTGGGGATTAAAGGGAAAGAGAACAAAACCAATGATTTCTAGGCGCATTGACAAAAAGCTAATTAGGGGACAGTCCCCTTTGGCATAACATTTTGTTCTCTTTCCCTTTAATCCTCAAGTCTTCCAAAACTATAATCCCCAGCAAAACTAAGATTCCCAGAACCGTACTACTTTCTATCTTCATGTGCTGATGTAGACAGGATTTAAATTGGGTGGAGGTCCTGTCTCTTGGCCCCTCTTTCCTTCCTGTTGCAGCTTTTGTGGAGCAGGATTTTGAGTAGATAGAAAAAACTTAGTCATGTGGTTCTATTTTGTTAGTTAAACTAATAAATGATGTAGTTTAAGCATTACCCTTCACCACCCTCATCTTCCCTTCCACTCCTGCCTTCTTGCTTTCAACTCTAAAATATTTCTTGGATTCTTTTCCTCTCTCTTACCATTAAATACAAAGGCAATATTGCTTAGTATTTAGAGCACCATGTTTAGAATCAGGAAGAATTTTCTTAAAGTCTTGCCTTTAATACTGGTTATGTACTTAAATACTGGTTATGTATATGTTCATGGGAAAATCAACTAACCTTCCTGTAACTCAATTTTTACATTTGTAAAATGACCAACTTAGACTCAATAGCTTCTACAGTCTCTTGCATCTTAAAATGTATTTCAGGCTTTTAGCATATTACACAGTAAAGCAAAATAGTTTATTAAATGGAATTCTTACCTTCAACCCCTCCCAGTTCAATATATCCATTATACCACTGCCCAAAATTTCCTAATGCTGTTATTTCATCTCTTCCCTGATTAAATACTTCAATTAACTTCCCTTTGATTATTTATCCTGACAATCACAACTCCTTACAGCTTGCCTTTGACATATATGTTTGACATTTATGTTATGTATTTATCTTTATAATCTATCTAAAATGTACTAAAGTAATCCTTCAAAAACTTAACAGAGTCCTAAAATCTCAGAGCCAAAATTTACCTTACCAGTTTTCTGATGTTCAGTCAATATCTCAATAGAAATCAATATTATAACATATCAAACAACTTTTTTATTCAGTCTCTGCACAAAGTCATCCAATCATGGAGAGTCCCTTATGTCTCAAGGCAGTCCATCCTATTTTTATATAGTTCTAATGTTTTGGACAACTGTTCTGATATCAAATCTGACTTTTCTACCCAATGCTTGTGGGGTCAAGAATGTCTAATTTCTCTTCTACAGGATGGCTTGTCAAATATTTGAAGACATCTATTATGTTCCACCTGAATCTTCTTTTCTTGAGGATATGCATCCTTGAAGACATCTATTATGTTCCATCTGAATCTTCTTTTCTTGAGGATATGCATCCTCAGTTCCTTCAAATGATCCTTTCGTGGCATTTTCCCTCTTCTAATTCTCTTTATCTATTCCTCATAACTTATATGGAGAACCACCTCAAGCGCCTCCTTCTTTCCCTGCCTATCAATATCCTTCTTTTCTTAAAGATCCTTTCTTATAAATTAAATCTCTCCAGACACTGCCAGCTAAGTCAGGTCTCCTTTCTCTAATTCCTCATTTCATTTTTTTTAAAAATTAAAATCATGATGTAGTGAAAAGAGAATTGAACTTAATCTTTTAATATGAATTTGAATCTCTCTGTGCCTCAGAGTTTTCTCAACTATAAAATCAGGGAGTTGAACTAAATGATCTCTAAGATCCATTCCAGTTCTAAATCCATGATGTCTTAAACTTCTTAACTGTACATAATATCTATTTTATTATAGCCATTTGTCTATAGCTATAATCTCTTCAATTAAGGGAATTAAGGACCATTCTCAGGATTGGTTTAGAAGAACTTTTAGTTTTCTCTGTGCAAGCATAAACTCATTTTGAATTTTTGTAAAGAGAATATCCATGCTTTCCTTACATTTATAAATCACTACATAAAGGAGAATATATAAATAGCAGAAAGAATATTTGACTCACTGTAAGTGGACCTATGTTTAATTCCTTTTTTAATTTTTTAAAAATTTTGTGATCTTGAGGAAGTCACATACATTTTTTAGTTTTTGAGTTTCTTCATTCATAAAAATTTTGAGGTTGAAGATTATTCATAATCTTCACTTTTACAGGTATATCCAAAATCCAATTCTTATAAAAATCAAGAGTCCTGTGAAAGCCTAAAGAAGGAACAAGGAATTTCTTTGTGACTCTCAACAACTCTCAATTTGAATCACAGCACTCTAAGTTAGTCTATTTATTATTACTGTGTAATGCATGATAGAACACACATTTTTCCTAGTTGGAACATTTAGATGTCATTTTAAAATACATTGTTTAAAAAATCACTCAAGATGAAAGAGCTAGCATCAAATTTGGGATTCTTTTTTGTATATCACCTTTGTATTATCCCTGATAATTTGTGGATGTTGTCATGTCATGCATTATGTCCCATCAGAAAGGTTTTACACAATGATTATTGCCATTGTTACCTTTGGTGACACATGCCAATGACTTTTGCTTCCTTGCTTCCATATTGTTTAGATCCATAGGTGTAAAAGCTTCTCTGATCTGAGTGATTTCTTCAATGACAATACAGTACAGAAAAAAAAACCCTAAAATCAATTTTAGTCTACTTTGTAACTGTACATTCTTTGGTTCTGTAATGTGAACAATACAAAACTTTGTTAGTTTCACTGACCAGCATGACAAGCATGAGTAGTGGCAATAGAGGTGTAAGACAGGAGGAAAAAAGCATAAAATTCTTTATATTGAAATACTAGGAGTAGAAGAAATATATGATCTAGAGAAAGAAAAGAGGAAAAGAAGGCAGAAGGGAAAGGAGTCTAAAAAATACTAAGCTGGAATTAAATTATAAGGTAGCTTACATGCAGGGAAAAAAAACCTACATGGAAGGAATCAAAATAAACTTAAATATTTCCTAGACATGTCTGAATATGAAAAATTCCTTATTGATTGCTTCATTTTTACATAGGTGGGACTGTGAGATTTATTTTTCACATGCTGCATTAATTTCTGTATTTTAGGAGATTTACTTTGTATTCATGTGTCTGGGATCTGGGTCAGGGATGTCATCTAGTCTGCTATTTATTTGCAATTTTTTTCCTTAGGAATCCCCAGGAATATCTCCCTTTTTACATAGCATTTGGTTAATAAATGAAGGGGGTTAGAGTTTTTTTCCTGTGTACCTGTTCCAAATTTGATTAGTGGACCACTTCTTAACTAGTTATCACCAATTAAAGATATCTTGGGATGTTCAAGGAAGGAACTGAATAATGAGTTCCTAAAAATCTATTTAAGCTGCCTGAACTAGCCCGGGCCATTCCTAGTCAAGAGAGCCATGGAGATCTATATCACTTTATTGGTTTGTTGCTGGATAACAAATAAAATTTCTACAATCCCAAAATTTATATTCCAATCCCAAAATCAATCTCATGTGTGAAGACAGAATTATCTTTGTCTATTTTAATGAAATCAATCAGCAACCTTTAGCTCAACCAATCAAGAACTCAAAGCTCCCCTATTGAACCATTATGAGTTCATAAGTCACTTACCAGAGTAAATGACACCTCCAAAGGCCACTGTACACCCCACTGCACTCAGAAGCAACAAGAAGTGACATCAAGAAAACTATTTTTAAAAGGCCAGCTGGAGGATTCAGTCATGCACTCTGCAGCTGTGAGCTGGGCTGGAGGGGGACTCTTTGCTTCCGTGGCTTTGGAGGAGACTCTTTCCCTGGGTCCTGTGTTGGCCTGCTGGGTGAGTGGCGGAGATTCCTGCCTTGGTTTTGGAGGAGGCTGCACTGGTGGACTTCTGACTGAAGACAACCTGTAGAGATAGAGACCCCAGGAAGCCTCCTGTCAGGGTGCTGAACTGGACTTCACTTTGCTGGAGAAGCTCTTAGGGCTGGTAGGCTTGTTAAGAATCTGTCTCTATGTAGATTTTCCACTTTCACTCTTTACACCTCTTTGTAAATAAAAGTTGCTAAAAGTCATTTTGACTTAAGTCATAATATTTTAAAATCGGCAACCACAATGTTACTTTATAACTCTCTTGCTGAGTCAAAACCCCCAAGTATTGCAATAGTTAGAGCAGGTCTGAAGTCATTAGAGAAAACCTTAGTTATAGATATACATAATATTTATAGATAATTGAGGTGGCAGACTGCTAGAGAAGGTGAGAAAGGATGACATTAAAGTTATGTATAGAGAAGCTAGCCTTGGCAAGAGAAGGGCCTACCCATTATAAGAGACTGAAGAAAAGGAGAAAAGACTAGGGAGTGCTGTCTTAGATTTTGAGATGAAAGGAAGGGGAGAAGATATTATTATAAGTGACTTAAATTTCCTCAAAAAAGTAAAAGTAAGTGAGGTCATCAATAGACAAGACATTAGGAAGGAGGAGATATTGAAGAATCAATGAATGAAAATTTGTAATAGCTTTTGTGCTTAGTTATACAAGGAATCAGATTAACAGGATTAAAAGGATTGCCTTGTATTTTCAAGGACCTAATTTTATGTTAGATTACATGTATTTGTAATATATCCTATTACTTACATTATAGGAATTTTCCAAGATTAGTAAGAGAGGAGATGGATAGTGGGAGTAATATATCCCTTTAGTTTGGAAATTCATAAGTGCCAATAGGTCAAAGGATTTAAGAGTAGAAAAAAACCATGCACTAGAATCCATTATCCATAGGCACTGAGCCAACAATCTATCCTTTCCACCAGTCTGTATCTACATGTGCCAATAGCAGCACAGAGGGAACACTGTTTTTAGGATAATAATCTAAATAAAAAAATTCATAGGTTTTGAGTTTAGCTGGAAGGTAACATTGAGTCCATCTGGTTCAAATAAATGTATGTGTGTGTGTGTGTTTGAGAGAAAGAGAGAAAGCATGCACACATGTACATGAATTTTTATGTATGTTATAGAACCTTTGAAAATCTAGCAAAGATGATGAAATCTATTCTTGGAAAAATATATAAAATAAAAATATGATATGATAAAAATATAAAAATGTATAAAATAATATACACAAGAAGTTAATGATACTAGAATTCAGGTATCAAATATGTAAGCAGTTCACACAATTCAGTTCACACAATTCCCCAGAACCAGTCCAAACCCCTGATTTAACACATAATGAAACTGAGTCCTAAAGAAGGGGAATTATTTGTGCAACACAGTCATAGAAAGTAACAAAGACAGGGCTGAAATCCAGGTCCTTGGACACTAAATTTTATACTTTTGCTGCCACATTTTAGCTATTACCTTGTTTTGGTCCTTCGTAGAAAGTCATCATTTCAAAGAGAGTATGTTTTTGTGAGATGTTGCTATGGGGACAACTGTTTGTTAAACACATTTTAAAAGCAATTATTTGGTTATTTCATTACTTAAACTTTTTTTCCAAAAATATTATAATATTTATTATTTTCTACCATATTAGGAAAAGGAAAAAGAAGCTTGGTCAAGATCAAGCAATTCTTGGAGAAAAAAGTGGATGTGCAGGTTGAAGGTATACTAGCCATACCACAACATGTTGCAGTGTGTCCTTTCATAAAGAAAGTTCTAAATTCAGATGAGTCCCCTAAAAATTTTGCCTAGCCAGTGTGATTGGAAAGACTGTGAAAAGCAGCTAACCAAGATTTTCTTAATCCTTGGCTAAACCACAGTGTCTAAAATATATGTGTTGAACTCCTTTCCATGGAAGGTCTTTTTAAAAAAAGGCAACAAAATACAATTGAAAACCATCATAATTTACACTCTAGCTCAAACTTGCAATGTAGTCACCTAGAAAATGTTTTTAAAATAATGAATTTCAGGAGAGAAAGCACAGCATATTATTAACTCTATAGGGGCTTTGACTGCTAAATTTAATCTTTATATCTCTCCTAGTACTTTACATAGAGTCTGTGTACATGGAGGTAACTAATAGATATTTATTAAATTGCATTTTTAATTGAAAGTATATTATGATGGTTATGAATTGCTGGACACTATAGTTGTCCATAACCCTTGGGCAATGATGTATGAGTACCTAGAGCATGGGATAAGTAGAAACATAGAGAGGGATCCATCAAAGTCAGTTTTACTTATATCACAATTTTGTAAATCAATATATACATATAAGGTGCTATTGATTCTCTAGAGAATCAGGTATGTTTAAGAGATGAAGATACTGAAAGAAATTATATGTTGCGAAATTAATTAAAACATAAAGTAAAAGGAAATGTTGCTGGGCTATATATGCTTTAAATATAACAGCTATAATGGAAGAAGCTATAGTGAAAAGATATACTTGGAAAAGGCTATTCAAAAGTATATTAAAAGAAGGAAGAATATTAAAAGAAGTAGAGAAAATGAAAGACAGATGAAGATGCATTATATAGAGAAAAGTTCACACTGTCAAAAATATTGATAACACTACTTGATAGTTAAACCAGTAAATTTAAATTACTCTAATATGAAACTGTTTTTATAACTCCTTAAGCTCCAATGGTTTCTTCTTTAAAAATCTGGATGCTATACCATTTGGTGCATATATATTGAGTACTGATATATCTACATTGTCTATACTGCCTTTTATCAGGATGTAATTACCTTCCTTATCTCTTTTAATCAGATCTATTTTTACTTCAGCTTTATCAGATATAATTGAGACTCCTGTCTTCTTTTTCTTAGTTGATGCCCAATAAATTCTGCTCCAGCCTTTTACCTTTACCCTGTGTGTGTCTAACTGCCTCTTTGTTTCTTGTAGACAACATATGGTAGGATTATGGTTTTTAATCCATTCTGCAATCTACTTCTGTTTTATGGGTGAGTTCATCCCATTCACATTCAGGGTTATGATTAACACCTGTGTGTTCCCCATCATTTTGATTTCTTCTTTTAATCCTGCCCTTTCTTCTTTAACTATTTCTTTCCCCACCAGTGTTTTGCTTTTAATCAATCCCTCTTTCCCCTCACCCTTATTTTACTTTCCTTCCCATCACTCTTCTTGTTCCCCTCCTATGTCTCTTTAGGATCTTTTGGTCACTCTCCACCAACTTTTCCCTCTCTTTTAATTCTCCCCCTCCCCACAACCACCCTTCCTTATTCCCTTCCTAATTCTCTATAGGATAAGATAGAATTCTGTACCCCCAATGAATCTCACTGTTCTTCTCTCTGAGAACTAATTCCACTGAGAGTAAAGTTTACTTATTACCTGTCACCACTCTCTTCCTTCCCTTCTTATAATAATACCCCCCGTGCACCTCTTTATGTGGTATAATTTACCCTATTTTACCTCTTCCTTCACATTTCTCTTAGTAAAATCCTTTCCCCTCACAATTTATTTTACATATCATCCTAAGCCTTTTAATATCACAACCTCTGCCTAAGTATATTTATTCTATCTATTTTGATAATGAAAACAATTTTACAAGCTACAGATAATATTTTCCATATAGGAATATAATCAACTTGACATTAATGAAGCCATTAAATCTTTTTTCCCCCTCTTTCTTGTTTTCCTTTTTATGATTCTCTTGAATTTTGTATTTGGAAATAAAATTTTCTCTTTAGTTCTGGTCTTTTCTTTAGGAATACTTGGAAATCTTCTGTTTTATTAAATACCTGTACTTTCTCCTAAAAGTATATAGTCAGTTTTGATGGGTAGGTGATTCTCAGTTGTAAACCTAGTTCTCTTGCCTTCTGGAATATCACATTCCAATCCTTGTGGGCCTTTTATGTGGAAGCTGCCAGATCCTGTGTCATCCTGACTGGTAGTCCTTGATATATGAATTGTTTCTTTCTGGCCATTTGGAATATTTTTCCTTGGCCTGGAAGGTCTTGAATTTGGCTATAAAATTCCTGAGAGTTGTCTTTTGGGGATCTAAAGTAGTAGGTGATCTATGGATTCTTTCAGTGTCTATTTTGCCTTCTTGTTCAAGAATATCAGGGCAGTTTTCTTGGATGATTTCTTGTAATATGATGTCTAGGCTTTTTTTGTTGTTCCAAACTCTCAGGTAGTCCAATAATTCTCAAATTGTTTCTCCTGGATCTGTTTTCCATGTCAGTCACCTTTTCAATGATATATTTCCTGTTTCCTTCCATCTTTTCAATCTTTTGATTTTGCTTTATTATTTCTTGCTGTCTCATGAGATCAGTTGCTTCTATCTGCCCAATTCTAGTCTTTAGAGATTGATTTTCAGCTATGATCTTTTTATTTTCCTTTTTGGTTTGGTCCATCCTGCTTTTCATGCCTTCTAGCAGGTCAATTCTGGCCTCTAATTTGCTTATTACTTCATTTGATTTCTGTGCCTCTTTTTTCCATTTGGGCAATTTTATCTTTTAAGCTGTTATTTTCTTTTTATATTACTTTCATTTCTTTTGCCTGCTTTTCTTCCCATTTTTCTTCTTTCTTACTTGGTCCTTGAATTCCTTTTTGAGTTCCTCCAAAGCTTGTGACCAATTTCCACTTGGGGGGGGTTGCATGTGTTTTTTTTGTTCTCAGTATCTTCCATTATATTTTGCTTTTTTACTCCAATAATTTTTCCAGGATCAAGAACTTATTTTAATGGTAACTCCTTTTCCTGCTGGAGGATTAGGATTCCTACATGTTAGTGGTCATTGCTATATTGACTATATTGATTTCTATCTCACAGGGCTATGCCTTGGGAATATCTTCCCTTCCCTGTCAGAGGCCTGAGTGAGGGCAGGTAGATGTGTCCTATTTTTCATGTAGCTTCCTTCAGAGTGTTTTGCCCTAAGCCTATCTTCCTCACAGCTGTTGCTGCTTTTCTGTTGTTGATGCTGCTGTTGTTGCTGCTTGTTGCTACTGCTGCTGCTGCTTCTGCTGCTGTTGCTATGGCTCTGAGCCCAACCTCTTATGGCTGGAATTTTCAAGGGTGTGTCTGTGGTGTAGCATGCTGTACTGAATTTTGTCCTAAGGTTATCTTCCTCAGCTGCTGCCACCACTGCTACTGCTCCTTGAGACTAAGCTATCTGCTATTCACTGAGTCTCACAACCCAAGCTTGGCATAGCCCTCAGGGGTGAGTTTGTGGTGCTTCCATAGACCCAGTTTGGCCCCCTTATACTGGGGGAATCCCTTCTCACTGCTTACTTTTTATATTGTGTCCAGTGGAAGAGCCTCTTTACGCTTCCTGTCTTGACCTCTGTCCTTTTGAGACATGTTTTAATGATTGGTTTGGAAGAAATTTCTGAGTGGCTTCAAGATTTTCCTGCTACTAAGCTCTGCCTCCTGGGATACTTCTTTCTGAGAGACAGCCCTATGATATTCATGATAAATTAAGAACATGAGGGGGCATCTGGGTGGCTCAGAGGATTGAGAGCTAGAGCTAGATATGGGAGGTCCTAGGTTCAAACCTGGCCTCAGACACTTCCAAGCTGTGTGACCCTGGGCAAGTCACTTAACCACTCTTCTGCCTTAGAACCAATACACAGTATTGATTTTAAGATTGAACTTAAGGGTTTTCAAAAACAAATTAATTAAGTAAGTAAGTACACAAAGAGAGAGGAAGAAGACTTGATTACCTAGAGAGAAAATTCATGCTATGTTTTGTTGGAACTACACTTCAAGAAATGACCTGATATATATGGGTAGGGGTAGAGGTAAGATATAAATGACTCACTCTCTGTGTCCTGGAAGCACAGGTATTTGGGGGAAATGACTCCAGTGATGTCCTGGGAATTCTGCTGTCTTGATGCTTGAGAATAAATCTTTTCTTCCTCTTTGGATTAACTGAGATGTGCTGAAGAACTGATTTATATTTGGATCTTCTTTGAGGATATTATAATCGCATAATTTCTCTGATTTTTGTTTGTTACTTTATGACATAAATCATGTCATTAATTATTACTGATGGTCTTTTGTCTTTTGTATAATTAGCATTTACTGGAAAGAGGATGAGCTGACAAGTTTAAATTGAGGGTTACCCTCTCCATGGTTTTCATTCTAACCCAGGCTCTTTTCCCCAACTAGATATTTATATTAAGTCTTGGGCAAAAGTATGATTACAAATACAAAAGTAAGAGTATGTTGCCTGAAAGATCTTACATTATATTAGAAGTATAAAAAGAGTAATGAGAACATTGATGGTTGTGGGAATGGCAGGGCCCAAAGACTTAGGCAACTGAATTGGGCAACACTGAAAGATTCAGCCAAGATGGCAAAGTAAGAAACACTCTGAGTTTCCCCCAAAAAAACCCCAAATGATCACAGAAGGAAAAAAATACTACTCCAAATGAATACTAGAGCTATAAAAACCAACAGAATAAGGGGTGAAGCAGTGCTCTGACCCAGAAAAATATGAAAAGACAGCAAGAAGGAGTCATTTCATTGGAGTACAAGGAGAGAGTGCTAATCAAGTGTCAAATGTGGAATAGTACACATAATAGGAGAGAGAACAGAGCCAACCCAGTTAGAATAGAGGCAGGATTTAATCCAGCACAAGCAGCAGTGGAAGGAACTTAGTCTCAAAGGTTCCAGGCTCTGTAGGACCTAGCAAACTTAAACCAGCTGAACTGAGTAGCTACAAACCTCCATACAATAGGCCAACTAGGCTACCTCTGAAAAGTGCTCAATCTAAAACTGAGATATCTGAGGTGACCCAAAGCACAGTAGAAATATGAAACAAAATTCTTCCCACTTAAGGAATGGAGCTAAGCTTTAGCATAAAGACAAAATCAAGGTGAATTTAAAACAAACAAAAAACAAACAAAAAATTCCTTCAAATGTGTAAAAGACAGAGAAAAAACCTGATGCTTGAAAAATATCTTATAGGAGAGATCACCAAAATACAAGTAAAGAACAGATCAGCAACTCAAAAATGAAAATGAGCTATGCCTCAGTGGAAATTGTGAAAAGAATGTCAAGCCCAAATTAAGACCTTGGAACTCCAAAAAAAGATAGAAAAACAAATAATAAAAAACTTAGAAAAGAAAATGATAGAAAAATCAATAGTTTAGAACAAAAACTTACTGAAGAAAAGTTTCCTAAAAAAAAAAAAAAGAAATAAAGTACTTCAAATAGGAAGTTAGCTTCCTAAAATAGGAAGTACAGAACCTCAAGGAAGAAAATGGCTCCCTAAAAATTAGAATTGGACAATTGGAAGTTAACAACTGCATGAGATAACAGGAAACAATAAAGCAAATTAAAAAGAATGAAAAAATAGAAGAAAATATGAAGTACCTCCCTAGGGAAAAAAACTCACCTGGAAAATAGATCTAGAAGGGATAACATGAGAATCATCAGGCTATCTCAAAGCCATGATTAAAAAAAAAAAAAAAAGGAACCTATTCACCATATTAAAAGAAATTCTCAGAGAAAGCTGCCTTGATTTTTCTGAAGAAGGGAAAATAGAAATTAAAAGAATCCACTAGTTACCTTCTGCAGAAAATCCCAGCTTTAAAAAATCCAAAGATTATAATAGGCAAATTCCAGAATTCCCAAGTTAAGGAGAAAATAACATTAGTATTGAGAAAAAATCCAAATCCAAATATTGTGGATCCACAGTCTCTTGACTACATTGGACCTAGAAGTTTCTACATTAAAGGAATGAAAAAAATGGGTTATGATCTAGCAATATGGAAATGATCTAGCCTACAACCAAAAATCACCTACCCAGAGAAACTGAACGTAATACTTGTTAAAAGGATTTTTTTAATCTCTCACTCTGTCTCCTGAAGAGGATATAGAGTAGAATTTTAAGTAGATCAGAACTGACAGTCAGTGAGCCAGAGCTGAAGATTTCATTTCCAGGGAGACCAGGACCTGAGGGGAGGAAGTATCGTGCCTTCTCACAGGAAGTTAGTGGGAACAGTTGGTCAGAGAGAAGATAAGGGTAGCAGCAGCAGACAGTTGAAGGTCTTTTGTCTCTGGGATCTCTAGAAAGCAGGAGGTCTGTCTCTGAAGCAAGGATCTGCTGGCAGTTGGCTACTGACAGTTGGGCTACTATAAAAAACTGATTAAAAGAGTAAGTGAGTGGTGGCTGTCTATTATTTAGGGAGTTAGGTAGGTAGTGAATAATTTATAGATAGAATAGGGTAGATAGGCCTGGTGTGCCAGGCAGAAGAATCTGTCCTCAGAAGACAGTTAGAGATAGGTTTAGGAAGTTTTAGGTAGTTATTGGGAATTTTAGGTATATTTATAGGGTATAAGATTTGTAATTTCTCTTTCCTCTTTTCTATCTTTCTGTATGTATTTCTTTCTATAATTAAATAGTTTCTGTTAAACTGCTCTCTTAATTTTGTTGAATTCCTTAATTTAACTCTAATATACTTTAGGGAAAGAAATGAATATTTAATGAAATAGAGGAATTCCAGGCATTCCTGATGAAACAACCAGAGCTAAAAAGAAAATAACAATGATCAAAGTTGGTGCTCAAAAAAAAAAAAAAAAAGGAAATCAGTAGGGATAAACTAATAATATCCCTATATGATAAAATGGTAACTAAAATACTTAAGATGTCTATAATATAAGTGATACTTAAAGTTATGGTTATAGATATACTTAAAGTAGTCAAGAGAAAATAATGAGGTTAAATGAATTACATTTCTTGCCTGGGAAAGTAATAACTGGAATGTTTAAGATACTTTTGGTATAAGTCTATAAGAGATTTAAGTTACTTTAAGATTATCAAGAGAAACAATGGGGTTAAACTGATTACATTATTAGTAAGAAGGTGATAACTAAGATGCTTATGCTATCTGTGATACTTGAAATATCTAAGATACTTAATGTATTAAAGATAATTAAAGTACTAAAGTTATTTAAGAACTTTATCTCTATTTAGGGCAATGTATATGATTTGACAGAGAGCAGGGAATAAGTTAAATATGATGGGATGATATATTAAAAAACAATGGATAAGAAAAAGGGATACAATGGGGGAAAAAAGAAAAAGAGACAAATTTCAGGGTAAATAATCTGACATCAGAGGGCAAGTAAGAATTCATATAGTGGATAGGAAGATAAGTGGGACGGGCAATGCTTAAACCTACTCATTGAAATTGGAACAATGTAAGACTAATATCCCTACTTTGTAAAGTTGTAGCAATCAATATATCTTACAAAATACTGAAGAAAATCTTTATAGTAAATTTCTCTGACAAAGGCTTCATTTCTTAAATATAAAGAGAATGGAGTTCAATTTATAAGGATACTAAGCATTTTCCAATTGATAAGTGGTCAAATCATATATATTGTTATAGATGATATTGATCATGGTATTGGTTATAGGTCTCGATGGTTAGTTGATATTGTTCAAATTGATATTGTTCAACTAAGCTGTCAGTGAGCTCTGAGGATTGATGGTTGATAACTTGCTGGATAAAGTTTAATCCAGCAAAATGTATTAACTACTGTCAGGAAAGGCAGGTACAGAAAAGGATATAAGTATAATAAAGGATATTCTAAATCTAAAATCTAAAGTGTCTAACTGTAACCCTAACCCCTCTGTCATGCAAGGGAGGTCTTTGTGTCTGACAAGATCAGACCTAACTTGACTTCCTTTCTACCTAAAGATATATCTAATTTACTAAGCTATCCTAGTAGTTTATCTTAAATTATATAAGTATCTTTAGTTATATTAAAGAATCTTCTAGCTGCCTCAAACTGATGATCAGCTAAATTACAGTTCTTTCTCTCTCTTCTTTAAGCAAGGGGTCGGGTCAAAACTGACACTTTTCTAGTGAGAGTGAAACAATGCACCCATTCAGTTGCTTTTCCCTCTTGGAAAGGAAAAGTGGTCACTTCACTCAGTCTTCCTCAGATCTCAAGATGTTTCCTTTCTTCTCGAAAATAGCTCTTACACAACTCACAGAATTATCCAAGCTAACCCTCCAGTCACCTCCTCCAAGCAAGGAAGCTCC
Source organism: Gracilinanus agilis (assembly GCF_016433145.1). Classification (NCBI taxonomy): domain Eukaryota; kingdom Metazoa; phylum Chordata; class Mammalia; order Didelphimorphia; family Didelphidae; genus Gracilinanus; species Gracilinanus agilis. Next base: position 570,849,432 of record NC_058130.1, on the reverse strand, counting down.
CAGAGAGTGAGCCATTTCCCAACAGTCTTTCCTTTCCTAAAATTCTCTTTCCATCACTCACAGAAAATTTCTTACTTACTTACTTAAAGGAGCCCAGGTAAAAATTAAAATTCTTTCTCTTATACTAAATCCTTACTTCTAACTAGGTTAATGAACTAATTTAATTTTTATTATTACAATATGAATAGGCTTTTTTCAGATGAAGAAATTAAAACCAACTTTAGCCTTATGAAAAAAGTGTTCCAAATTATCATTAATTAGAAAAATGTTAATTAAAATAACTCCAAGGTAACACCTCACACCCACCAGACTAGCTAACTTCACAAAAATGGAAAATTATAAATATTGGAGGGGATATGAAATAATAGGGACACTAATACACTGTTGATGGAAGTGTGAACTGATAAAACTATTCTGGAGAGCAATCTGGAAACATGCCTAAAGAGC
>NC_058130.1:570773985-570846485 GCF_016433145.1 Gracilinanus agilis | reverse complement strand
AAATAATCTACAGCAAATGAAAAAATAAGATAAATTATTGGAAATTATTTTGCCCAACTGTATAAATACAAAGCTTATAGCAAAAATTAAATAGATACATAATTTCAGAAGCATAAATTTACCCAGATCATCTATGTAAGAAAGATGTTAAGTGACTAATCTCAGAAAATAATTAAACAAGGTATAAATAAGGTCTGGGAAAAAATTAAAACCTAACCAGATATTTTATCAAAAAATTTTTTTAAATCAAAGATTTTATTCACAGAAACGTACACAAACAAATGCTCACAAACATACTTTGCAAAAATAGAGAGAGAAGATAGTGCTATGTTCATTCCATGGTACAAAAATTATCTTGATGAGTAAACCAGGAATAGTTGAAATAGTTAAAGAAAAATGTAGAACATTATCTTTGATAGATATTGGCTCCAATTTTAAATAAAATATAATTATAATGGAGCTAACTCTATATTTAAAAGATTATGTAGTATTATCAGGATGAGTTTATATGAGAAATTTATAGTTCATTAAATAATGGGAAAATTATCAATATAATAAATCATAATGAAAACAAGAACAGATATCATATAATTACATTTATCCCTTACACATTATGGGAATTAGAGCCGCAACACTCCAATGATCTAGAAAAACAATGTAAAATTTTTGGCTCTCCCTTTGTACCAGAGAATTCTGAATTTTTATTTTTTATTTTTTAAACCCATACCTTCCATCTTTGAAGTAATCCTGTCTATTGAATTTAAGACAGAAGAGTGATAAGGGCTAGGTAATAGGGGTTAAGTGACTTGCCCAAGGTAACACAGCTAGGAAGTGTCTGAGGCCTGATTTGAACCAAGGCCTCCTGTCTCTAGGCCTGGCTCTCAATTCACTGAGTCACTTATCTAATCTTTTCTTTTTCTTTTATATGATGTTTATAGTACTTTATTGTAAAATTTGGGTTAAGTATTTGGTTATAGGCTATATGTAGGTCAATGTTAAGTCTGATGGCTTTCACGTTCTTTTTTATTATTGTTGTTAGTTATGTAAGTCTTTTTAAAATTTTTTTAAAGTTTATTTATTTAAATAATTAATTTAGAATATTTTCCCATAGTTACATGAATCATATTCTTTATCTATTTCCTTTTAGACCAGTGTTTTGCTTTTAATCAATCCACCTAAACCCCTCCCTTATTTTAATTCCCTTCCCACTCCCTCCATTCTTATTCTCCTTATTGAATTCCCACCCCCCTCTCTTTTCCTCCCTTTTGGTACTCCCCACCCCACTCTACCCCTAAATTTTCCCTTCTCAACTTCCCTATAGGATAAGATAGAATTCAGTACCCCAATGGATCTAGATGTTCTTCCCTTTCAGAGTTGACCACTGAGAGTAAGTTTTAAGTATTACTATTAGCTATCTCTTCCTCTCCTTCCTATAATACTATCCTTCCCTCCCTCTCCCATTTAGTATATACTATGTATATAGTATATACTATATTTTATACTATCCCAAATAGTATTTAAAAAGCCTCTTTTTGTAGCATAATTTATCTTATTTTTCTTATTCTTCCAAGTTTTTCTTGATGTCATCTTCTATTCCCTCCCTTTCTTTTTTTATGTATCATCTTAAACCACTTAGAAACCCAACCACTACCTATGGATAATTATTCTAACTACTATGGTAGTTAATACAGTTTTTGTAAGTTATAAATATAATTTTTCCTTACTGAAGGTCAAACAATTTTTTTCATCTCTTTCTCATTTATTTGTTCATACTTCTCTTGAGTTTTGTATTTGGACATCACGTTTTACATTTAGTTTTAGTCTACATCTTTAGTATACATCGTTTTTGCAAAATTCCCACTTGGTTTTTTTTTTATGTTGACCAGTGATATATCAAAACTGTAATGGGAAAAATCAGGATATGGAAGGAATACTTGTAATTAAATAGATAGTGAATAAAGCTCTTGACAAAATAGACCTATATCTATTAAAATGCAAGTAAAATTAGAAAAAATTGACTTCTACTTATTTTGATAAATAATATCTATATAAAACCAATAACTGGCATTATGTGTAATGTGGGGAAACTATATTCCTTTGCAATAAAACCAAAAGTAAAGCAAAGTTGTCAATTTTCATTATTACTACTTGATATATTATTAAAATGCTATCTAAATCAATAAAATAAAATAAAATGAGGGAAGAAATTTAGAGAAAGAAATAAAAATAACTGTTTTTGCAATGATGTGATAACTTATTTAAAGAATCTAAGAGAATCAACTAAAATTAATAAAAATAGTAACTTTAACAAAGAAAGACTATTTAAAATAAATACACATACAATTGGCACTTGTGTATATTACCAGCAATAATCAATAGGAAGGGATTAGAAATTGTATTTGGATTTAACACAAACTATACAAAAATATTTGGGAATCTTTCTGACAAGATATACACATTATCTATATGACTACTTCACAGTCCCTATATAAATAAAGACAAATCATCTTAATATTTGAATGAATATTAATTGATCCTTTAGACCAAACCAATATAAAAAAATGTTAACATCTAAATTAGTAATAAATTCCAAATTATACTAATCAAGCTATGAAATGGATATTTTTATGAAATTTGAAAATAAATAACCAAATATGACTAGAAGAACAAAATTAAGAATCTCAAAGCTAATGAAAAAACTATAGAGGGTGTATATATAGCAATAACAAATCTCAAACTATACTGGAAGCAATGATCATTAAAGTACTTGATACTGGTTAAGAAATAGAGAATTCTATTTGTGGAATGGATTATGTTTACACGCAAACTAATTAGTAGAGGTTCACAGAAGAGAAAATTAATTTTCATTCCACAAATTTTATTAAAAATTTGGCAGAAAAAGAAATAATACGCCCAAAAAAGATTTGGAGGGCAATTAATTGGGGGGAAAGTCTTTAGGAATTTTATATTTACTTTGAATATATTTGTTTGCATGTCATTTCCCTTGATTGATTGTAGTATCCTTGAGTACAGGTATTGTCTTTTGCCTCTTTTTTTGTATTCTTACCACATGGCACAATGTCAGGCACATAGAATGCACTTAACATGCTAATTGGCTAATTGAAATTCAATAGCCACATTTGAAAAAAATGTTCCAAATCTTTAATGATTAGATCAATGCAAATTGAAGAAACTCTGGGGTTCCACTGCACCCTCATTAAATGGATAAAGTTAAGAAAAGGAAAGTGACAAATAGAAAGGTGGAACAAAAAGACATATTAATTCACTGTTAGAGGAGCTCTGAATTGATGCAGATAGTCAGGAAAGTAGTTTAAGACTATGTCCCCTAGGTTACTAAAGTGTGAATACCTTTGTGTTGAATGATGGCACTACTGGGCCTATACCTCAAATAGAGATTAAAGAAAGAGGAAAAGGACCCATGTGAATAAAAATACTTTTATCATTTTTTGTTTTGCAAAAAACTGGAAATTAAGGGACAGCTGAAAAATTGGGGAATGACTGAACAAATTATGATATATAAGGGTAATGGTATACTATTATGCTGCATAAAATAACTAAAAGTATAGTTTTCTAGAAACCTTTGAATATGTGAATGATTTGATACCCAGTGAAATGAGAAAAACCTGGGAAATAATTAATACATTAGTAAAATCTTTGTAAATTTGAAAAGCTTAAGAACTCTCACCAAAGCAATGGCCAACCACAAAGCTAGGGATGATAAAATGTTACCCAAATCTTGATGTAATAATGATGAACTTAAGTAACAAAATTATATATATATATATGCACATATATACACATATATGTATATGTACATATATATACACATATATATTTATATATACATATACACATATACATACTTGTGCCTGTGTGTATAAACATTTATAAATTATAAATAAATAAATTATATACATGCACACACATATTTTGGATTTGGTTAGTGTAGTAATTTATTTTAATTGGTCATCTTTATTTAAACATTTTTTCATTTGCTCTGATTAATATGTGGGAGAGAAAAAACTAATTAAAAAATGGAAAAGGAAATATGCATTCTTTGCCTAAGTTTTTTTCATATGTAGATGTTTAAGTTGAACTCTTTTGAATAATTTGTATCATAATTAGGGGCATCTGAATTTTTCCAGGACTTGATGATTAAAACCAAGATTTCAACATACAGAAATGTCCTCTTTGAAAGTGGGAAATTCCTTTAGTAATCATGTACTCTGATTTTATAACTTGATTGATCTTAATAAATGTGGTAATCATTCACAAAGTCAATTCCACTTAAATTTTTCAAAGAACCTTGTATAATTTTGAAATATGGATGAGAGATAGTACCTTAGAAGAGATCCTTTCAAGTACTATTTTGTTCAACTAAATAAAATGCTTTTTTTTATCTATAAACAGAAAGAAGGGATAATTGTGAAGATTTTGTCTGCTGTAGAAAGTCAATGATGAATATTGTTTTCCCTTATGAGAATGTTTATGTTTTAACCAATGGAAAGATTATTATAACAAATATTTTGTAGATATATGAATGCTAGTGCATGCATAACTACTGATATTTCTGAAATTTTACCTTTGCTTTGTTTCCAGGCTGTTGGTTTTATATTTGCTTTTGATATATCTTGAAATTTTAAATAAGCAGGGAGATAAGATTACATTTAATAATACGTGTAGGCTTTTCTTCCTAGCTTTCTGTTATCTTCAGTTTTACTAGTAATTACAAGTCATAAATAAAAATGTTAAACAGCAGAGAGCCAACTAGACATCATTGTGCCCACTATGAATTAATTCTTTTCAAATATATCTTGAATGATTATATTTTTGAGTACACATATTCAATCAATTCAATCAGAAACTAATTGTTACATAGTCTGGTCCTCTTCTTTCAAACATAGCCATAAGAATAGTAATAATTACCTTGTCAATTGGTTTGCTAAAATCCAGAAATAAACTAACTGTATTTCCCATGTTCTAATAATCTATTAGTCTAGTAAATCAAGTAGAAAAGAGAAAAATTAGTTTTGTATCACCTATTGCTGATAAAGTCAGAATAGCCCTAGGCAACTAGTGATATTGTCTCTAGATGTTCATTAATGACTTATAATAACACATTTTAGAATTTTTCCAGCTTCAACTCTCTTTCATGAAAAAAAATGGGACAATATTCACACTTATATATTACATAATTAGTTCAGTTTTTTATGATTTTGACAACACATCCATATTGACTCAGTACCTTTGAAATTAATTTTTGTATTTCCACCTGGTAGCTTGAATACATCCAAAACAGCTATGTGTACTCCATGTCTAATGAAATCTTGAGCTTCATCTCATCAATGGCTACTTTCCCCTTTGTCTTTTCAAGAACAAATATGAATTTCATTCCCTCCATGATTTATTATAATCTTCTCTACTACATATATATGTATATGCCTGTACATATATATACTATATATTCTCTACTACTTTTCCTTTTTTGAATATTTTCTTTGGTTAATATTAATTTAAAAAAACTTTTAAAAACTGTCCACTTTTAACCTTTCAGCCTCAGATCTAACTCTATTCAAAAAGAAGCATGCCATTTATATTGATGACACCTTATGTCTCTTTTCTCTCTTTCATGTATCTTGAAAACCTGAATATATATATATATGAATTCCCTGGTCACCCATCTCTTTTACTTTTCATTTGATTCTTTTTGGTCCTTAGAATTTCATTTATGAGAGCTTCCCCTCCTTTCTGGGTTGACACTTTCATTGTAGAATTTTACATCATTGCTTCCTACCTCTTCTTTGTCTAGACTCTTTGATATCCATTCAAAAAATCTATATGAGATTATGTTTTATTTTCTCTTCCTATGACTTAATGACTTCTAAGCTTGATCAGTTACTTCTTCTAAAGTTCCCATTTTTCTATTCTTCCTTTTTGTGAAGAATCTAGTTCCAAATAGCAGTTTCTGGAGGTCTTATATTTTTAGCTTGTGGCAAAAGGAGTTCTAGGAGATGTCTGTGCATATGAATTCTCCCATCATTCCTATATTATGTTTCCATATCAGTTTTATGATCTATTTCCCAAACTCCCAATATTTTTCTTCTCCTTCTTCACAAATCTATAATGTAATCTGATAACTTCAGTTTTTACCACCATTGAACTAATGAACTTCTCTTAAATGATCACTTTAATGCTTCTCCCTTTTCATTTACAAATTTCCTCATATGGATATTCTTCCTTAATATATAAAGGTATCCTACCCCTTTACTAATTATATTCCTTTTGAAAAATTCATATGCCAGTTATGGGCTTTCCCCATCAAGTCTTAAAAAAAACTCAATGTTTTTGGAGGGGCAGTTTTTGATTATTGAGAATGCTCCCATTGGGCTGCTGAGCAGAGGAGTAGGTCATGTGAGAAATGTAGAGAAGGGGAAGGAAGCAGTCCCCTCTAGTATGCTCCAGCACACATGCCATAGGTTTGCCAGCACGGTTCTTGGATAATCACATTAATGGCTGAATGGGTGATGGAATAGGTTGGGAGAGACACGAAGCAGACAGTTCCACCAACTATTGTACTGATCAAGGCATGAGTTGATAAGGAACTGCACTAGAGTGGTGGCAAGTGTCAGAGGAAAGAAGAGGGCATAATCAAGAGATATTGCAAAGGTAAAATCAGCAGTACTTGGCAACAATGAGAATATGGGGAGGGGATAGAGAGTGTGAGGAATCTGGTATGATTCCTAAGTTGTGATCACTGAGGGAATGAGAAGATGATGTTGCCCTCTACAGTAATAGGAAAGGTATGTGATGGGGGAAAGGCTTTAGGGGGAAAGATAATGATGTCTATTTCAGACATATTGAGTTTATTATGTCTACTGGACATCCAGTTTGAGATATATGAAGGGCAGTTTGAGATGTGAGATTGAGGGTCAGCAGAGATATTTTGCAGGAATGGTTGATGGAGAATCATCAGAATAGAGATGGTAAGTAAATCTATAAGAGCTGATTATGTCACCAAATGAAGTAAGATAAAGAGAGGTGAACAGAGAGTCTAGGAAAGCACCTTGAAGGACACAAATAGTAAAAGGACATCATCTAGAGATTGATCTAGAAAAGGATACAGAGAAGGAATGGTCAGATAGGTAGGTGGATAACCAGGAGAGTGTGGTGTCCTAAAAATGTTGAGAGAAGCATATAAAGGAGGAGTGATCAACATGTTCAAAAAGAGTAGAAAAATATAGAAGAATGAGGAATGAGAATAGGCCATTAGATATGACTATTTGCAACATGGAAATGGCAGGGTAGAATTCCTGCAAGGTACAGGTTCAAGCCTCACCCAGAATTCCAGGGGACCCCCACCTGGAGAACTCTGGGTGAGGGGAGAGTTTAAAGCAGTTAGGATCAGTTGATTCCTGGAGGTTGAAATGAGCAGGCCACCAAAGCTATCCAGAACTGGGCTCAGCAAACAGAGTGACCTGCTCACTTCAGTCCCCAGGAATCAACTGACCATAACTGCTTTAAAGTGTCCCCTCACTCAGAGTTCTCCAGGGGGGGTCCCCTGGAATTCTGGGTGAGGCTTGACCCTGTATCTTGCAGGAATTCCACTCTGCCATTTCCATGTTGCAATATTTAGATATAATTAGTGACTTCTAAGGGAGTAATATTGGTGGAATAATAAGGTTGGAAGATACATTGTAAGGAGTTAAAAAGTGAGATGAAAGAAAGTAGAGGAATCTATAGTAGATGGCCTTAGGGGCAACTGGAGAAAATAGGGATCAATTGAAAGATTATTAGAAAGGTATTTACAGGGTTTTGTGGGAAAGATTTGTAACAGAGTGAAACTATGAGCTAGGGTAAAAGCAATGTGGACCTGGGATTGGCTATATAAGTGGAAATAAGGGGAAAGATGTGATATGCAGAGGTAGACTTAACAAAAGCTAGGATCTGATTGGGTATAAATGGTGGGAGGATGGGGAGGACAAAACTTAGGGTCAGTTCATGAGGGAATAGTTGAGACTGTCTGAGTGATTGAAAAAAAAATGTTAGACCCTTATCAGAATTACTTAAAGATACAGACTATTTTTGAATTGATAGGTACTACAGTCACTTCATTAATTGTCATTAAAAAACTAAATAAAATTTGAGATCCACAATACAGTTTTCAAAGTTAATGTACTTTAATAATTTAACACGCAAGAGATAATAAAAATTCTCAATTATTTTAAATGCATAGGACAAAATATGTATTTCTATCAACCATTAACAAGTATGCTAAATTTTTTGTTTGATTCTAGTCCTTGATCTAATGAAGTCTACTAATCTTTAGGTAATTCATACCTTGGAGTTTCTGCTTGTCAAGTTCAGATCTTTAATATTAACAGTATATTAAAATTATTTTGCATATATAGTCTTTCCTCTCTGTGCATATATATGCCTCTTCAACAGAAACCAGACTGCATCTGGGAAGCATAATAAAAAGAAAAATATGGGAAAATCCTTTGCTTTGGTGTTTTATATTAAATAAATTCAAATTATGTTTGGAAGCTTACTTGGAATGTCTTTTCAAAGCTGTTGCAAGCATTCCTTGGACCATGTGTCTAATGAACTGAATTGCATTTCCACAGCAATTTTCTTTTGTTCTTTAAATTCTGAGGAAAAGGAAAAACTGCTGTATTCATGGTTCGTTGGTTTTAGCCACTGATGGTGGGCATCCTTTGGTAAGTTAAGAAAGGAATCAATGTTTTCCTAAAAATGTTAATGGAAGCAGGAAGATTTTTCAAATACTTGAGATAAAAACTGACAAGTACAGAATAGATAGTCTCTTCAAATGACACTTCAAAATTATTTTTAACAAGGATGGATTCCAATATTTGAATCATTCTGTGATAGCATTTTGATAATCTTATTTCAAAATCACATTCAATACTTAATTATCTACTTTACCCCTTTTTAGAGTTTTTACTCATTAAAGTTTATCTAATTTTAAAATGTAATATTTTAGAAGGCCCCAAAGAATTATAGATGCAAATTATTTTAAGCTAGGTCAAGCACAGTTCATTGGAATTTCTTGTCATCACCCATTTCTAAAAAAACAATAAGATTTTTTATCTTCTAAGTATGTATATATTTTTTGCTAGATAATCTCCTAAACAATTAAAAATAATAGTTTAGATGAATATTTTCTAAATACTCCTTTGTCAAAGATTTGAAAGTTTAGGGGGCAGGTAGGTGGCTCAGTGGACTGTGAGCCAGGCCTAGAAACAGGTGGTCCAAGGTTCAAATATGGTCCAAGGTTCAAATATGGCCTCAGATATTTCTGAGCTGTGTGATCCTGAGAAAGTCACTTAACCACCACCTCCTAGCCCTTACCACTCTTCTGCCTTAGAACCAATACGCAGAATTGATTCTAAGATGGAAGGTAAGGGTTTAAAAAAAAGATTTGAAAGTTTAAATTGATAATATTTATTCCACAAGTGAAAAAGAGATACATATGATTTTTAATAGATTTCCTAGAGAATATATTTCTCTTCATATATTATCTTAAGATTTCTTAAATATGTCTTATAGCAGAAAATTTCAAAGTAAAATTATTTTGATAAGTCAAAAGTTAATTACATAAAAATGCTAAATTATTTATAGGAATAATGTCATTTGGCAAAAGTTAGTTGAGGAGAAATAGGACCTTGACATTGATTTTCTATAATAAAAATGGCAGCAATGATTAATCTACTATACTCCGTTACGATTAAAATTATCTTGAGAGACTGATTTGGGGTAAGAATATCAGTTTATTGATTAGGCCAGCATCATAACCAATAAAGTGACATAGGTGAATGACCCTCTTAACCAGAGACACTGAAGCTCAGTCAGGCACATCAATAAATACACTTAAAGAGCTCATTATTCAGCCCCTCCCTTGAGCACCTCAAGTTCTCTCTAATTAGTAAATAACTAATTAGGACATGGTTCATCGAACTATCCACCCATCCCCATCATTTTGTCATGGGGATCACATATACAGGATTATATATAATGCCACCTTCACTTATTAACCAGATTCTGTAAAAAGGAAAGGCATTCATTAGGATTCCTAAGGACAAAGAAAATGCAAAAAGCAATAAATTGAATAAAATCTCTGTCCCAGAACCTAGCACAGGAATACATAGAAATTCTCACTAATCCTTAAATAGAAATTAATATAGTATTCTCACAACTCTTTTATTTTTATGATAAATTTCCTGCCCTTACATCTGCTAATGATTTAAGGAAATTTAAATATGCATATATATATATGTATATCTCAAAAGCACCTCTCAGCAAAGAAAGAGGAATGTTGGTAGATCTGTTACCAATTGCATTAACTAAGGCTTTGTAGTTAATGAGAATAGTGAAATAAAAAATATTAACTAAGATTTAATGAAATAATGTTTTAAGACATTAAAAATTATGACTGAGCTATAGAAATAGTAGATAAATTCATTTTATCCATGAGGAAACTGAGGCTGAGAAGGGTAAGGGATATACTTAGAGGTGTTATTTTTTACTGTTTTTTATGCATTATCCTTTATGCCACCTAGGTGCTATAAATGTCTATTAATCTAATAAATGCCTAAATGAAAATCTTGGATAATATAACCAATATGCTGTCATCCAATTTTTCCTTGAAGATCTCCAGTTAGGACTAATCCATACTACTTCCTATGTCAGCTTATTCTACTCTTAGTTATATTGGTAGATATTTTGTCAAGGCTACATTTGGCTCTTTGAAATTTTCAAACAATTTTTATTTTGTATGATAGTTTTTCCTACCCTTATATCTGCTAATTATTTGAGAGAACTAAAAATATTTTGTATTCTAGTTCTTTATCCAATATGTTGGCTATGCTCACTATCACTGTTATATTCATATATTTGTTAGACATACTATATATTCAAGTTCACATAAAATGAGAAATGGCATAAGACCTTTAAAGCTATCTTTTCAAGTCGATATTAATCTATGAATTCACCCAACTGCAATTATTGTCTATATCTCTAGATGTTATCCACAAGATTAGTATGAGACTTCATCAAATCATTTGCTAAAAACAGTAAATTTTATATACAAAATCTCCCTGATAGTCCAAAATAATAATACTGCCAAAAAACAAAATGAGGTTACTCAAGCAAAAAATATTTTTTCATGAAGTCATCCTTTTCTAGATATTCAAAGATCATCTCTTTAGTAACATATTTTATAATTTTAATATGAATCAAGGTCAAACTCATTGGCCTATAATTCTTAGACTCCATTACACTTATCTTAAAAATAAGACAATATTTACCCTTTTAATTCATATCAATTATCCTATTCTCTGTAATTTTCCATGCTGTTATATCATTAACTATGGACTTACTCTTCCTTAGATTGTCTTACTATGTCTCCTCCTTGGGTTTCTAGGCTACCCTTCATGGGTTAATGTGTATCTCTTTATTGCTATTAGATCAAATCCCCATTCTGATGGTTCCCCTCACTGTTAAGTATCAATGATTAGCACCTGAGATCCACTTAAAATATAAGCAATGAGGCCCCAAACAGTTCAATACTCAGGGACCACATGCAAGCCAAAGATAAGGAGAAAGAACGCTTCTCCACTTATACAATTCCCTTTTGATTTTTACATTAACTAGGCAAGAAAGAGCCAAAATAATTCAATTGACCCATCTTTGCTCATCAGTGTCTTTTGAATGAATAGCAACTGATTCTATAGCTAATTAAAAAGATTCTTCACCACCACATGGTTAACAGATAAGAACAAGTTAAGGATATATTTGTATGGACTCCAAATTTGGGAGAAGGGGATTTTCATTTCCTGTCATCATGTTTTTCTGAAAGCAGGCTTCCCATCTCAAAACACTCATACTCACAAGCTCCTCATTGCAGTTGCAGTCACTGACAGCAATACAAACAATTCATCTATAAGTTTTTTCAGAACTATGTAATTTTGATTTAGTTTATTCTTGCCCACTTATAAAGTATATTTCAATGCTTCCTTGATGTGACAATAAAATGAGATAATATAAATTATTTTAGAAATCTTAAAGCACTATCTAAATACTAGATATTATTAACATCATCATCATTATTAACATTGATAATTTGGGGATTTGACTACTGAACTATTCTTTTTACTTTGCTTTTTTAATATCTCATGCCAGAAAATATAGAATGTGAAATTTTTTGTTTTTAATTTTTAACTTTTTTTCTGAACTTAAACATTAAAAGGACCATTTCCATAGACACAATAGAATATAAAAAGGGATTATATATGAAATTGTGTTCATTTTATATCAACCCCTTTTTAAAAAACAATTCATAGGATAAATTCCATATGTTATTTTCAATGTTGCTCTGCTTATTTGTACTTATTTCTGAACTTTCTTTTGTTCTATTTTGCTGTATTAAAAATTTGGAATTTCTGTTTTTAAGAAATTCTTCTCCATACCAGACACTATCATTAAACATAAAGGGAAAAACACCTTCTGACAAATAAATAGTCAAACAAATAAATTTGTACAATAATCGTGTCCAAAGATTTTATTCTATTTTTTTTACTTTGAGTCCGTTGCTGGTTTTCCATGAGGTAGGAATATAATTTATCCTAGGTCCTCTGAAGACATTGGCCATTCTTTTGATATAAGTTATTGAATTTTTCAGCATTGCTTTTTATAAATGTTATCATTGTATACATTATTTTCCTGGTTCCAATCTCTTAACACTATAGAGTTCACATTTCCCAGGATGAGAAAGAAATTCAAATAATTAAGAATGAAAACTATTTCACAATAGATAAGTGAATAAAGAATATGATATAATAGGCAGTTTTCTTTTTCTTTGATTTTCTTTTTTCATTTTGTTTTATTAATTTTTTTACTATAGATTTCTGAATCTATTTTTCCATAGTGCTGTATACTTTTCTCAGTATTTTTTTTTTGTGGTCAAATAGTGAGTCTTTATCCCAGTAGCTAGGGCCTTCGTGTTTATTAGAACTCTAAGATGAAATCATTAGTACTGCTTTCTACCCAATGGCAATAATTACCATCTATTCCAAACCAATTAGGGTCCTATTATCTCTTTAACAATTCTCTTATCCAATGTATCAAAGTATCAGATTCTTTCAGTGAGTTCCACACTTTGCTTTGTTCTATTTAATTTAAAAGGGAAGTTGTGGATGCAAATACTAAAATAACAAAGAAACAAGCATTTAGTAGTTTGTAAAGGTTTTCAAAGTTCTGTACATGCTATATTTCTTTAATCTACTTAAACCTATTTATAAATTTTAAAGTGCTATGTACGATTATTTGCGTGCTTGAGGCTTTCTTTTAGGTCTTTTAAATTTGTAGTAATATTAAATGGTATATTGAAGGATTTATTTTTCCCATTTTTACAAGAAATAAGTTTAATCCAACATGAATGAACAATGACTTCTTTCATGTTGATCAAAAAAAAATATGAATCTATTTCTTTTCTAGGGAGGAGGAAGAATGCAGGACAAATACCTCTAAATACAGAACATGAAGATGGAAGAATTTCTGTCACTTTGGAGATAGATACATGACATTGAAAATTCATTCATCATTCTGAGTCTTAGTTTTCTTACCTAGAAAATGGGGATAATAATACTTGTGGTTTCTTATTGTGTAAATCAAATTAAATAATATGAATAAAATATTTTACAGATAGCTTTTTTAATTTTGAATTCAGTTATCTCAATTAAATTGAAGTGCTAATCACCATAGTATTCTATGATATCTTCTGAATTTTCTCTAATTCTCACTCTCAGTGGTGTATACTGAACCAACATTATGCTTCAATAATGTAGTTACCATATTACAAATTCTTATTTCTGAAGTACAATGAAATTATTTCCTAAGAAATGCCCATGATTACCTTGATATGTCCAAGTAGCATATCATACTTAACCCTAGTATTTATCATACAGATCTTATTATCTATTATATGTACATATATATGTATAGTTTATTATATTGAAATTCATTCCCTTTTTCTTTTCTATCTATAATTACCTGCCCTTTCTCAATTTGTATATGGCAATTTTTTATTTTCAAGCATTTTAATGTTTATCTATATAGTAAATAACCATTCCTTAATTAATTTACTAAGAATTCATAATTTTCTACTTATAATATACATATCTATAATCTTCCACTTAGCACAGTGCTTGGTGTATGGAAGGTATTTAATTATAAATAAATAAATACATATATATATTTAATTGGCTTGCTAGAAAGAGTTCAAGGTTATTTATAATTCATGTTATGAATTTACATTCTTATAATGAGTGTGGTAGTTTAGTTCTTTGACATGTGAATCTTATTGGCCCTAATATTCTTTTTTTATTTTTTTATTCTTTGTATTATGATAATATTAATTCAAAATGAAAGCTTAAGCTATATATAAATTTCTTCTTTTTATATAATATTCAGCCTTTCCTTCCTCTCCCCACAGCACAGAAGGTATTATCTAGCAAAATATATAGATTATATCTTTCATATTTCCATTTCTCTGTTCATTTTCTGGAGGCAAATATTTACCAGTCATTCTTCAAATATTAAGTCTGTGGTGATATATAATATTCTCTTGGTTCTACTCATTTCATTCTTTATTATCTCATGTAGTTCTTTCCAAGATTTAAAAAAAATTAATCTGTTCATCATTCCTTAAGGTGTAATGGTATTCCGTCATAATCCAATGCCACAAATTGTTTAGCCATTCCCCAATTGATGGACATTCCCTCAATTTCCAGTTCTTTGCCACCACAAAGAGAGCTACTATAAATATCTTGGAACATATATGTTCTTTTCTTTTTTTCCCTCCTCTCCTTAGGAAATAGTCTTGGAAATGGCATTGGTTGGATTGAAGGATATACAGTTTTATAGCCTTCTGGATATAATTCTAAATTGCTCTCCAAAATGGTTAAATCAGTTCACAGATCCACCAACAGTCCCAACTTTTCAATCTCTTATCCAACATTTGTTATTTTAGTCAATCATTTCCCTAATCTGTAGTGATTTTGAGCATTTTTATGTACCTATATATGAAATTGATTTCTTTATCCAAGAATTTTCTGTTCATATATTTTGCCCACTTGTCAATTGGCAGATGTCCCTAATGTTCTAGGTTTTTTTCTCTTTATCTTCTATTGAATTCACTTTCTCCTATGAAAGTAAGTTACTTATCCATTTGAAATGTTCAATTAATTTCTTCAAACTGAAAGGAGAAAGCATGTAATAATTCCACTAGGCAAAACCCCTGTAGGTTTTACTGAATCCAGAAGAAAATTTCCATTACATTCTTCTCTCCTAGACCTTACAGAAATTCTGTCTTTGTCTTTTTGCATGAAATAACATGAAAGATAAAACTAAGGGTGTTCCTCTATCTTCTTAATGAGAACTAGCCAAACTAGCATTTAAAATCATTGGAAATTTCACATCAGGAAAAGTAGTTGTTATTTTTTTTTGGATTTGCCCCAATACTACTAAATTATGCTGAATTAAAAGGAACAAAAGAAGCTTACTCTGTAAAATATTAATCTAAATACATTGGAAATTTTATATTAATAGTTCAAATGACACAGAATAGCAGATAACATTTATGGAAACTATTACATATTGTCTTTCTTTGTTCCTGCATGGAGTATATGAAAACATTGTTCTGCATAACTGAAAACTATTAACTATTTTATTAAATTTCAAATTGTTAAAATATTCAAAAGAGATAAACTTGATTCAATATTGTGCTGGAACTGTGTGGTAAGAAATTTGTTCATTTTCCTGAAAAGATGCAAATCCATCTATTATAATTCATGTCTGCCCATCCTATTCAACTATTGCCTTTATATTTCCATTACTTTACCACGAGGAGTCCATCATAATTGCTGCAGACTATATATGAGTTTTCCTAACACTGTAAGGATACAAGAAGGGCAGTGAACACCTAGATGTTACAATGGATAGAGTGCCAGTCTTAGAGTCAGGAAGACTCATTTTTCTGAGTTCAAATCTAGCTTCAGACACAAGCTGTGTGACCCTAGGCAAGTCATTTAAACTTTTTTCATGCCTCAGTGCCTTAACAGTAAAATGAACCAGAGAAGGAAATGGCAAACCATTCTAGCATCTTTTCCAAGAAGAGTTGAACAGGGTTGATAAAACTATTAAACGACAATATAAGTAGGGTAAGTTGTCTATGCTTCGTTTGTTTCTCACGCTCACAATTAAACCATCTTTTATTTTTTCCATTTACGCATTTCTCTAAAGATCCTCAACATCCGTTTTTCCCCTTTTTTTGAAGTTAAATAATTTTTTGAACTTTTATTTGTCTTTTATGTGTACAAGGCTCTTTACAAATATTATCTCATTTGATCCTCACATCCACCTAGGAGGGAGCTGTAATTACTCTCCCTCAGATAAAGAAACTAATCCACAGGCAACTAGGTGGTAAAGTGGACAGAAAGTGGTGAATGGAAGACTGATCTTCATGAGCTCAACGGCCATTTCAAATTCATAATTCATTTCTCTAATATTTTGTGGCCTGCTTAGACCTATGATATTCAGTTTTGCTCCAGATTAATTTTCAGTTTGAAATATTACCTAAGACATCTTATCTTAGGTCACTTTTATATGTTTTATAGTTGGGGAATTCATAGTGTCATTCAAATGAAACAAAATCGTAAGTTTTAACAAATATATGCACATATCTCACATGTATATAAACATATTTTGCATAAATATATATCTGTATATGCACGTATATTTGCATAAATATGCATCCATGCATTCGTGTACATTGTGACCCTGTCATTCATTCCTCCCCTGGACATCTACACACATATATACATATATTAGTCTAGACACAAGATTTCTTCATCCACTTTATTTTTCCTATGTGAATAATTAAACCAAAGTGTTTTGAGTCATTTTGAATTTTATCTAACACTGTTATGTACTGGCGTCTAATGAAATCAATACAAGGTCAAATAAAAACAATATGAAGTATTAACTGATTTCTTTCAAATTATCATTTGGGATTGGGATTGTTCCTGCTATTGTTTCTTATTTATGTAGTTGAGAATCTGCTGCTTGAATTTTATTTTCCTTTTTCATTCAGTACCACTGGTTATTTAGAAGTTGAGAAATGTATTTTTGAATTTTCTTTTCTAATTTTCCTAACTTTATTCTCACTTTGTAAATCATGTTAATATACATATGAAACCTAAAATATTGCAACATTTAGTCACATAACTCAGGAATGGACCTAATGAATGATACCATTCATGAGTCACTATTGGCACTATGAAAGTAATTTTGGCCAATTTTTTTTTCCTTAGATGGCACAGTCTTTATGTCATTAAATAAATAATGCTAAACCAAAAATAAATCCCGAACGTAATCAACTATGCCTTCCTGGCCAAAATGAAGTGCAGGGGTAGGCAACTTCCAAGTGAATTAAAAAGCATCCTAAGAATTGATTCAGAAAATATGAGGAAAAGATGAATTGCTAAAACTAAAGTATTTGGGATCACTTTGGCTTTTAGGACAGTATCAATTCACCAGTGATTTTTTCCCCTTGGGAATATGCCTAAAAATTGCTGAATCCATTTGCATAAACCTTAAGACTCAAGGTGCTATTAATGGGTTTGATGGCAAACCTTTTGTAAGTAACATTATCAAACTACTTAGATTATATGAAAGGAGTTCTTGGGAATGAATTTGGCCTTTTACAGAGATCCAATAGATATTTTTTTTAATATTGAGCATAGGTTATATTCAGAGGATTTTAGAAATGAATGTTTTGAAACAACATCCCTAACCCCTGGCCTTAGAATTATGAACATATAGAACCTCAAGGGTCTTTAGATATTTTTAATTTTAATTTTATTTAATAATAATAATAGTACTTACATAGTTCCTACTCTGTGCCAGGTAGTGTGCTAAGTAATTTTAAAATATCTCCTTTTATCCCCCAAATAATCCCAAGAGATGGGTGCTATTATTATCCCCATTTTACAGACAAGAGAATTGAAACACGCATTAATGTATTTGCCAGGGGTCACAGAGCTAAATGCCTAATGCTGAATTTAAAGTTTTCCGGATTTCAAGCCTATTGCTTTATCCACTGTGCTACCTATCTGCCTAAATATAGATAGATATGCTGACTATGTAGTCAAGGCATCTCTATATCAAGTCATAGCTGAGGGCTAGGCAATGAGTTACTTTAAATCACTATGGTTAGGATAAATTGGCTAAATGGGGAAGGAAGAAAAAGTAATTCAGCACATTTTAAGGTAGGGACATGAATATCCATGGTGGGAAATTCAGGTATGTTTGGATGACTTATACCTAGACCATCCTTAGCCACCTAGAACATTTCCTGTTAATAAAGACAAGGTATAGGAGGTCAATTATTCCCAAAGAGGGGGTTAACATTTCTCTGTTCTTTGGGTCTGACTGTATCATTGATAACCAGCTGTTTTAAGGATGCATTGCATTGGTCACAAGGACTAAGAAACACTGCACAAATGATTCAGAAGATGTATATCCATAACCATTCCTAGAAGAATAACTCCCATGATATCTTAATTTTGAGTCAGTAGAACCACCATTATTATTTTCATCCTACCAGAGATTATGAGGAAATCAAATACAAGTTACTGTGGTGAAAATGTTGTCATTATTTAAGCATGAAAGATCCAGTATTGACAACACTTTTCTTTTGGCTGCTTCTGAAAGAGAGTCAGGATTTAGTGAAGCACCATTGAAGTCTAGCCTTATTCTGTACCTTAAAATCAGTCAGTCTGCTTTAAAGGTTCTTAATATTTTTTTACCCCCAGAGTATCCTCACTGCCAAGCATCTGGCTGTCAATTTGATGATAAGTTCCACCAAAATCTTATATCATAGACTCCTTTCAGGCTACCTTTTCTTCTGAAGAAGAAATCCAATTATGTAATATATTTTGCATTAGGAGAATTTTAATTTACTTATTTATTTTTTTTACTAGAGAATCATTCATTGGTCCCATCCTTTTCATTTCATAGAATTCCTCTAAAGTTATAGTTCAGGGAGAAGTTAGATGGCTCAGTGGATTGAGAGCCAGGACCAGAGACAGGAAAATCTGGGTTCAAATCTTGCTATAGACATTTCCTAAGTGTAGCACCTTGGGCAACTCACTAAATCCCCATTTCTTAGCCCTTACTACGATTTTGTCTTGGAACCAAAACACAATATGGATTCTAAGATGGAAGGTAAGGTTTGGGTTTTGGGGGGATGTTTTGTATCTTTTTTTTTTTAACCCTTGTACTTTGGTGTATTGTCTCATAGGTGGAAGATTGGTAAGGGTGGGCAATGGGGGTCAAGTGACTTGCCCAGGGTCACACAGCTGGGAAGTGGCTGAGGCCGGGTTTGAACCTAGGACCTCCTGTCTCTAGGCTTGACTCTCACTCCACTGAGCCAACCAGCTGCCCTTGGGGGGATGTTTTGAAGAAAATAAAGTTCTAGTTCAAAAGCTTTATATTATTGCATATCAACAATACACCCTAAAGTATTGATAATATACAGAGAATAGTGCTAGGCTTAGAGTCAGACAATCTCTTATTTTTTCATTTAAAATTTTGTTCGAAATCTTTACTAGTTGTATCAATAGGGTCAAGGAACTTAATTTCTGAGCCTTAGTTTGCTCTTTTATATATTATGAATCTCTATTCTTGTACCATTTACCTTAGGAAAAGCATTTTGAAAGTGCCATATAATTCAGTTATTTTTTGAGCTTTCCTTTTTAATATATATCAAGGTAATATTATTAAAAATATATTTTTGGAAGATAATCTATACTGGAGAAGATAATCTGTATTTAAATATTGAAGGACTATAATGCGGAAAAGGGATTAAATTTGTTTAATTTGATCCAGGAACAATAGAAGAAAGTTATAGATAGGCAGATTTTGGCATAGCATAAAGAAAAAACTATCAAATAAAATTTCAAAATTAGTGTCATGGCCTGAAAGAGAAATCAGTTATCTTTGGAAATGCTCTTTTGCACTAATTGAAAACTTTCAGTGAGGCTCTGAATATTATAAAATGGATTCCTATCTGCAACAAGTTGAATAAGATTACCTCTGATGTTACTTTAAACTCTGAGCATTTAATTGATTCAATTAAAATAATTCCACAATCAAACACATTTATACTGTAAGATGCAGTGAAAAGTGAATTGAATTTAAAGAGATATAGGTTTAAATCCTATCTCTGACCCCTTTTTTGTGTTAACCTAGGAAAGTTACTTGACTCTTCTGAGGACGTATACATGTATACATAACATTACACACACATACACACACACACACTTCATTTTTTATTTTAAAACTCTTCCCTTCTGTCTTAGAATCAATACTATGTACTTGTACCAAGAGAGTAGAGTGGTAAAGGCTAAGCAATGGAGGTTAAGTGACTTGACCAGGTTCACACACTTAGGAAGTGTCTGAGGCCAGATTTGAACCCAGGATCTCTCATCTCTGAGCTTGGCTCTCAAACCACAGAACCACTTTCCTGCCCCCAACACATACTTTTTAGTACCAAAAATTTTTGTTCTCCTGGGCACAGGGATATTTTTGTCTAAAATCTCATGTCATTAAAAAGGCTCAAAATTCCTAGGATAATGTAATGTACAGAGTTCAACTTATAGACTTTGTATAAAACATATGAGTACTTTATCCTGGCTTAAGTTGCTGTTTTCACTGATGAAATAGTATAAATGTAACAATATAATTTTTCACTTCACATTTTCTGGTAAAATAAGTTTCTAATATTAACTTAAATGAGTTATATTTCCTCTTTAATTCACATAAAAATAAAAAAAAACACTCAAATTAATTGCAGAAAATGGAGGAAATATAGAAAGTTGCAGTGAACATAGAATTATAATCTATATATGAATCTACATAGTAAATTATTAAATAATTTAAGTAAAAGAAATGTAATTCTGGAGATAACTGAATGGGAATGGAAAGGAATATAACTTTTTCTCAGTAGTATATTGAACTTTCATAAAAATTGATTGTATAAAAGGGCATGAAAACCTCTTAACCCAATGTAGAAAAGCAGAAATACTAAATGCATATTTTAAAGACCTTAATACAATCAAAAATACATTCAACAAAGAACAGACATTTCAGAATGACTAAAAATTAATTAGAAAGTAAGTAATCTTGCCTTAAAGAATGAATTGGATAAAGAACAAATTACAGAAACAATATGCATGAATGTAATTTAAAGTGTATCTCCTCATTCCAGCAGACTCACCCCATTGGATAGGATGACATTGATTAATGTGATTAAAGTGCCTCATGCCTGACCATCAGAAGTTCCCTTAGGTGAAGTGTTTGAAACTTAGGACTCTAGGATGGAGACTGAGATAAAGTCTGGCTAATTAGAGACTCTGAGAAGGAAGGAATAGAGAAGCTTTATAAGCCAGCAGGAGAAGCATGAAGGAGTTGGTTGTATTTTTGTGTTTTGTTTTCCTTCTGGGACTGGAGCTCCTTTTTTCACCTTGGCCAGCAATGCTAGCCTTATCTTTTCTCGTGGGTGATTTTGGTCTGCCACTGCTTGCAGCTGTTTGAGCTGAACCCTGCACAATCTGGGTCCTGGCCATCTGAGAACCTGTAGCCAAAGAGATGTGGCATGGCTTGGAGACTTTTTTTGTTATGTTGATCAGGTGATCTTTTTCTTTCTCCTTCTTTTACTAATAAATACTTTTGTTTTAATAGAGTATCTAATAAAATTTTAATCATTACAATAATTTCTTTAAGGAGAATGACAATGACAAGACCAGATACCAAAATTTATGGGATACAAAGTAGTTAGAGAAAAATTTTATCTCTGAATGCTTACATTAATAAAATAGAGAAAGAGCAGGCCAACTAATTGGGCATACAACTAAAAAAACCTGTAAAAGAACAAATTAAAAATCTCCAATTAAATACCAAAATGGAAATCCTGAAAATTAAAGGAGAAATTAATAAAACTGAAAGTAAGAAAACCATTGAACTAATAAATAAGACATGGAGCTGGTTTTATGAAAAAATAAATAAAATAGACAAACCATTTGGTTACTTTTATTTAAAAAACAAAGTTACCAGTATTAAAAATTGAAAAGATGAAATCACAATCAATGAAGAAGAAATCAAGGCAGTTATTAGATAATGAGATCATCTGAGATCTCCCAGGAAAGGAGTCCCCCTCAATAAATAGGTCAGTACTTATTTTTGTTACTATTTAACAGAGACTTCATTGAAATTTTCAGAGCAAGAGGTATAACTTCTTTGATAATATGTGACTGATTAATTCATTCAGGGAACCTAAGTGGATTAATAAATAAATAAGAGCAAGCAATAGGTTGCACATGCATAGAGAAATTATAGATGTAATTTTATATTAAGTAAAATGAATTATTGAAATGCTTATATATCATTTTCAAAGACTTCCTCAATGTCAAAACTGTTTCTAATTTATTTTGTACTGAGAATGGTTAATGGGATATCTTAAACTCTCAAAGGATAAAATAAAAGACAGGAGATTCAAAGCTACCATTCCACGATAATCCCACAAACAAAGATAAAAAGAATGTGTTCCAGTCATGTTCCCATGCAGATATGTCTAAGAGGAAACAATGATATGATTAATCTACTTTACAATTATATAAGTGAAATTTATTTCATTCATAAGAATTTATGAATCTAGAATTCATTATAATTTCCTTTATGAAAATTTTAGCTGTGGATTCAGTATGGATTTTTTAAGAGATCAAAAGATAAATAAAATGTATCTGAAGTAGCCAGGGTCTAACCACATCTAACCATACTACCATCACCACCACCACCACAACAAAATATCAAATTATTCCATATCTAAAAATTCCACAGTTTTTTAAGGAACTAGCTCAATAGAATAAAATGGAGCTTTGAATTCTCTTCAAAGTGTTCCATACATCAAAATATACTAAAGTAACAAGATGCCTTTATTACAAAGGAGACAACAGTGATGGCTTTGTTCAATTAAGTATTGACCTCAAGCAAAGTGGTTGATGGTAATGTTAAAAGTTGTATATAAAAATATACACACACACATACACATACACCCAGTTTAAACCCAAGGATTTCCACTTGATGGCAAAGTTCAGTAAATTCTTTGATTCAGATTCAGAGTGGTAGAACATTATATCACTTCCTCAATAATATCCACAGCAATTTAAAAGAGATTATGGTTAGCAGATACAGAAAAAGTTAAGTGAGTAAAAACACATACATTTTCTGGACACCGTAGTCCACAATATGTTACATAAAGCAAAGACACTAACCCATAATGAATTCTATATATACAGTTCAGCCATTTTTCAGTTGTGTCTAACCCCCAATTTGGAATTTCCTTGGCAGAGTAACTGGAATAGTTTGCTTTTTCCTTGTCTAGCTCATTTTATAAATGAGGAAAACTGACACAAATAGTTAAGACACTTGCCCTAGGTCACATACCTAATGTCCTAGGCCAGATTTGAGCTCAAGAAGATGAGTCTTCCTGATTCCAGGCCTGTCACTCTATCCAATTAACTATTTACAGCTCAAAATGCCAAATAGACCTGCACATATATCTCTATGTAACTATACAAATATTTAGGTATTGTATACATTAGACAATGATTTGATCAAGAAAGACCAATGTAACTACCACCACTACCACCAACACAATCATAAATATAAGAAAATGACATCTTTATAATCTGGACCTTAGGTATCGTGTTTGTGTGTATGTATATGTGTATATATATGGTGAATGGACAAATGAATTTAGAAAAAAAATATGTATTAAAAGCTCATAGCTTTACTAATTTCTATACTCAGAGACAATGGTTCTTTTTTCATGTGTGAGCCATTCTATGCTCTCTTTCATGCTTCTACCAGAGGGTGAAGACCACAGTTCATCCACCATGTAGGTGTCATGAACTGAATCTGTGAGAGAGACAGGGCTTCCTTCCTCTTCTCTCTCTTAACTTTTGCTCTCAGATTTCCATTGGCCTAGACTTTCTGTTCTGCATCATTCATTCTTAGTCTCTAGTGCAGGCTGTGAAATCCACTAGACCCAGAATAAATCCATGGCCATTTTGGATCCAGGATTCTAGGGGGAATATTATGGACAACTAGTCAGGATTAAGGCCTGAGGAGTCAGGGAGCCCAGGACAAGATCATGAGGAGAGTTTTAAAATTGGAACTGGAATTATACAATATAGAAATTGAGTTAAACTATGAACCTACTTTTCTTCCCCTCCTCAGATATTGAGGTTGTAGTAGTGGTGAGTGGATTACATATATTTGATCTTTTAAGTGTATATTTCTCTGACTTGTTTTCTTTGGGGCCATTCCTGCCTCCTTGTGTAACCAATGTGGATATGAAATGTTAAAAGTAAAAGGTGATAGCTATTAGGTTGTGGAGTAAATAGAATTGTAGATCTAGAGTAAAGGAAACCTCAGTTCATAATCCTGTCTCTGAAATTCAGCTAGCTGTATGGCCCTCTACAAGTCACTTGACTTCTTAGTCTGTTTTTTTCATCAGTAAAAATGTGGATGATAATGGTACCTACTGTAGGATTAGGGTCAGATGGCAAATGGTTTCTCCCCTGTCCCAGATCAGAGGAGAAGCAGGCAAACTTGACTGAATGGGAGGAGCAAGAACAAGTGGAGTACTCCTTCACCTCCCCCACTCTGTAAGCAGTTGGAAACAGTTAACAGAATACTCTCAGAGCTGGTTATGGAGGTTATTCAAGCTTGGTAAATTCTGGGCCAAGATGGTAAGTGGATAGGGACTAAACCCCTTGTGATGGTAACTATCTTTGTCTAAATTATTTTCCCACAGGATAGAAATATATGAGCCAGGGTCTTCTGATCAGACCACAAGCTCCAGGAATGAGGCAGCTTCAGCCTCAGCTAGGATGGAATACTTGGCTTGATGAAAGAAAGGTAGTAAGTATGACCCCAAGTTAACTGGATACAAGCTTTGTCTTTCACAAACTAAATGAATTTAATGATTTTAGGGAACAGGAGGAGGGAACCAGGTTTTAGAAAAGAGGAGGGAAGGTAAATTAACTGAAACTTGCTAAATACAGGCTAGCAACACATTCCCCTGTGGGGGGGATGTATATTGAATGGTTGAACTCCTATCTAAGCCCCTAAATAAGGGGTGACCAAGGCTCCAACTGCCCTTAACTGCTCCCTCCCTTAGAGTTCTGGGGGGCACTATGGAATTCTGTGATGCAGCTTGAACCTGTCTCAGAAACATGGATGTTTCTTCATATAGTAATTGTGAAGATTGCATGAAATGAAACTTGAAAGCACTATATACATGCTGTTGCCCCTGTTGCCATCGTTGTTATAGGAGGATTTTAATTTAGAAATAACACAGAACTACTAAAGGTGTCAGAAAAACCAAGTCTTTAATCAGGAAAGTGTTAAGTTCAATATTTGCTCCTTTACTCACAGCCCAGCATGAAAACTTTTACAGGGTCTATACCCTGGGACTCTGGGGTCATTATCCCCGGGAGTGACACCATGATAGATGGCACCTCTGATGGACAAAATAATTTGGGGAAATTATAAACCTTGTGGGGAACCAAGGGACTGAGAAATATGATTGATTGACATTACCATGGCTACAAGAAAATAGAAGTTGTCCAAACTACACAGACAGGCTTCGGAAAGCAACCATAGCAAGAGGCTAAGGTGTCAGGGAATGGATTACTTAAAATGGATGCTTAAAGGATGGAACTTGCCTAGGTGTGGGTCCTCTTGGGAAAGGATCTCTGATACAATAGGAAAAGTTACAGGGATAAAAAGATATTTTAGTGTTTGATTAAAATCTGTTAACTCCACCTAAGTCCATTAAATATCTTAAGATCTATTATTCAGTCTGAAACTGCTAGTTTGAGATTCCCTTCAGGGTGGATTCTCAGGGAAATAAGGCCAACCTTGGGGTTTCCATCTTTCAAGCTGACTAAACTTGGGGTTCTTTTAGATTCTATGTTGACAAGGGATAACAGCAAACTAACAAATCTTCTTGAGAAGGCATATGACATAGACAACTGTGATTTAGAAATATTATGACACTTTCCTATTATGCCTTCATGGCCTAAGTGAATTATAATTGTGAAATCACATTATCCTGTAAGATTGAATCAGCCTTATTTCTCAAGTCTTATCAGTACTCTTTGGTCCTCTGATGAGACACTATGAAAAAAAGACCCTAAAAGGGCAACACAAGTTCTATAAAATTCTAATAAGCTTAAAAGACTTTGACTCAAGGCCCAATGAAGAGCTCCCTCTCATTTATTATTTGAATAGCCTAAGTTAGAGAGGCACCATCAATGGTTTGGTCTCAAGATACTGATTGTTCTAGGAAAGCAACTATAGATATTTATGTATACAGGATTATATACATATTATAAAGGGCTTATTATTATAATGGTTAAGTTGGGATTTTGACTAAATAAGAGAGTTCTAAAAATTATTCATAGATTATTATCCCTTAAGTCAGGAATGCTATTAGCAGCTTTTAACAATTTTGTTTAATTGGAATATTAGTAAAAATAGAGAAATGTAGAAGGGAAAGAAGTAAGGAGACTGCCTAGCCTACCCTAAATGCTAATCCAATAAAGTGGAGCTCACTCCCTGACAGAGTTCCAATTTCCATGTGGGAATCCTAGTCATTCACAAAGCTGGGCAAGATCCAGGCAAGGTCCCAATGCAGAAAAAACTCTTATGAGCTAAACTCACCAAGGCAGCATTGAACCCAAAAAGAAAGTCTCTCACTCCAAGAAGCTCCAAAGCCAAAAAGTCAAAGTCCTGAAGCTGAAAACTCCAGTAAAAAGGCCCAAAGCTCAAAGCCAATGTTGAAGTCCAAAAGCCCCAAGAGCCATCCTTCAAAGAAGAATTCCAAAGGAGAAAACCCAGGGAGCAGAGACTCCAAAGAAGAACTCCAAAGGAGAAGTTTCAAGAAGAAGTACCTTGGATAGGAAGTTCAGGACATTTTATAGTCCTTTTTCCCCATCACTTCCTGTCCCTTCCCCACTTTATGGGAACCAATCGCAGTCTTTCAATTTGCCTAGCACTGCCCATGGGTGGGACAGTGGCCTCTGGAGTTGCCACCCACTCTAGCAAGTGATTTGTGAAATCTCATACTTAGTGATTGGTAAGATACTAAGTAGGGATACTTAAGTTTTTGATTGATTAACTTAAAAGTTGCTAATTGATAGACAAAGAGAATTTGATTTATTCTTCACACTATGTCTATTTTGGTAGAGAGTGTACCTATATTAAAAACTCTCAGATACTTGAAGCTGAACTTTGTTTATATATACTTGGTTCTAATTCCATTATTGACTTTTGGCTCTGACTGGGGTATTTTGTGAAGTAAGAAAATGTTTTCTTCTTCTTTGTATTTATAGCCCCTAGCCTAGAGCTTGTATATAATAGGTTAAGGATCTTAATCTGGGTACACAGACTTAAAAAGGTCCAGGATTCATTTCAGAGAATTTGTGAACTTGGATTGGAAAAATACATCTTTATTTGAATAAATTTAGATTATTTATTATTCTATATGTTTAATTTTATTCACTTAAAAGCATTATTCTTGGGGTTCTATAAACTGGCAAAGAAGTCTACCACACCAAAAGAAAGGTAAAAAAGTCATTCTCATAGGCATTTGAAAAAAGATAGTTGAATTGAATATTATTCCCTATGTCAACATTACCTTTCTTTAATTGCTACTTCTTCCACACTCAGTTGGGACATCTTAAAGGAGAGTGAGAAACTGCTCTTTCCTGCCTGCCCTGAACCACTATTCTGCCTAGAGTGACAACTGATTAGACTATAGTCAATTTAGAGATCATCTGGATCAACTTATTGCTTATATTAGTCCTTGGTTGTTCTCATACAGATATTCCTTAAGTTAACTAGAAAATGCTTAAACTGCACCTGGAAATTATTGGTGGAAAAGATTATAATACTATTATCAAAGATAGTAATTATTCACATTCGTTTTATATTTAAATAGATTCAGCATAGAATATATTCATTTTATAATAGCTAGAGGCAGCAAATAGTATGGGCTTGTCTCCTAGAATGCATATTTCTTATTTCATCCTGCCAATTAAAATGAAATTTAGAGATTTTGCTCTAGAATAATAGTGAAGTCAGTTCCAAATTTTAAAAATATAGACCATGAAGCTAAAAATTAAGGATGGGATTTATCTTGGTTCAAATACTGGTCAGTATTAACAAATGTAGTAGAAATTGTTCCATAAGCTAATGTTAAGGCTAATACAAGTTAGCAAAATCATAATTTTGTTTGAAAAATAACTTGACAATGAAATTATTTACTTATCTTATTCTAAGTTATATCCCAATCAATTAATATAACAAGAGAACTACTACTGACCTATCTAATTAAAGCATTAACTTTTAAAAATTATGTTGCCTTAATAATCATTAATGTTATATGCCTACCCTAGCACATTCTGTATTTGTATGTTAATGTAATTAAACACTTTTGCATCAAAAAATTCTTTATAATAGGTTCATCCTGTGGGGTGCAATAAAAGGAAATACTTATTTATAACTGAATGCATATTTCAAGAACAGTAACAAACACTTCAAATTTATTCTTACAGTGGTTCTTAAACGATGAATTATAATATCTTATTCTGTTAATTGAGCATTCAAAAGTGATTCCATAGTGATTATAATTGAATATGCATACTATTCACTAGTGTCAAGCTAACATGAGAGAACTCTGAGGAGACAGAGAAATAGTATTTTCAGAAAATATAATGAGATAGGAAACCTAGCCAACATTTATAAAATGTTTTGAATTCCATCATGCTTGCTTTGAGAGAACTACAGGCTTTTCACATGATAATCTCAACTTCTTAAAAAATCTTGAAAATTTAGTTTTCACTCCAAAAAAGGTAAAAATCATACATATATTTATTTTTTCTATATCCTCAATTTTTTTCCTTTATGAAAATACATTTTATTAAAAAATATCAGGAGACAAAAGATCATTAGCAACAAGGTCCTTAGTAAAGAAAAAAAGGACATAATCAAGAAATAACAACAGAAAAATTATTTCTTCTTCTAATTCTTATATCCATGAAACATAAAAATAAACAAAAGTATACTGTAATTTATATACCACTTTTCCTTTAAAATCTGCTATTATGCATTGTCTTTTGCTATGCTTCAAATTTATATTTTTCCTCTCATTACGACAAGATTTAAGTATTTTTCTCCCCTATGTAGGACTGTTTAAAATAGTTCAGAGTTATGAAATTCATGGAAACTGTACACAATGGGTAAAGTCTTGAAATCAAATGTCAGTCATAGAATAAACAAGATAAAATTTATTTTATCTAACAACACAGCTATGGTTTCATTTGTCAATAACTACATAACTGCTTAGGTGAGAGTAATCACATTCATACAAAATGTAATTATCACTTTTGTCTTCTGTAACAAGATAAATGATGAGCCTACATGAAGATAAACTTGAATTAAGAAAAATCAAATGAACACATGAATTCAAATAAACCATCTAGAAAAATGAAATTGAGGCCTGAAATAAATATTCCCCAAAGGTGCTCCTAAAATGCATCACGAATCTATGTTTGTGTATTCTGGGAATATTTAGTATAGATTCTATGCAAATATATTTTTGCAGGTAATTAGTCTGGCCTCAAAAGCCTAATTGATTAAATAGCCATATATAATATTTCTATTGATGTCATGAAGGAAAAATTATTTCCATGAAATTTTAAGTTCAAAATGAAAAAATAATGAGTTATGAATATCAGTAAGGAATAAATTTATATCAAAGCTATAAAATTAAATTCAAGAATTGTAGTTAATGTGATATAATAAGAAGGAACAAAATAGGATATTTGCAATATAATCACACCTACAGAGACTAAAAAGGCAATAATCTGTAAATTAGATATTTGCCTAGAATGAATGGAAAAGTAATTGGTATTAGAGGAAATGAAGCTATCTTTAATTAAAAATCTAGGTTAAAGATGGACAATTGTGTACATGTTTGTCTGCCATTTATATTTAAACATCAAAAGATTCTTCCTGTTTCCCAGCTCTTTAGGGTTTCATTCATTCATTCAGTCTGTAAACCTTAATTAAAAGCATCTGGAAGGATAGATTTTAAAGAAGGATGAAAATAATTATCTATTGTGAATGGACTGTATCTAATTTTACTTTCAATAATAATGTTAATCACTCAACAATAAGCACTTATTAATCATACGTGTGTCTAACCCTGCGCTCCAAATTCAAAGTAAAATCCTGTCCTTAAATAGTATTCATTCCCTGTAAAGAATGATCATTCTACAGTCATAGAAAGCATGTATATATGCACACAAACATATATATTTGTATATATGTATAATTCAAATAAGAGAATAAATCAAATGATAGAATTTGAAGGAGGACAAACCTGATATTTATAAAGCATTTTACAGTTTAGAAAAAGTTTTATATGCATCACCATATTTAAGTCTTAAACACCATCCCAGAAATTTAGGCATTTAAGGTACTTCCCCCATCATTTTAAGGTCCTTTTGGAGGTCCAGACAGTTTAAAAGACTAGAATTTTTGCTATGGAGAAGGAAAGGAGCAGAGTCAACTTTTTTTGGACTCTCTTCAGGGCTTTTTCTACTATATCACTAGATCTAATTTATTGCTTCATTAGCCAATATCTTTAGTTCTCTGTCTCTCATTTCCTTGATCTACTTCAGTGATTCCCAAAGTGGGTGCCACCGCCCCCTGGTGGGTGCTAAAGTCAAAAACTTTCACCTCAAAAGGGAACTGCCCAGCCCTGAGGCTATGATTGGTTCCTGTGAAGAGGGGAAATGACTTGAAGTGATGTGGACAAAGGACTATAAAAAGGCCATGATTTCCTGGATTCGGGGTTCTTCACTCTTCAGATCTTCTGGTTTAGAGTCATTCCTGCCTTGGTGCTTGAAGAGATGCTTCCCTTGGATTCTGTGGAGATGAATGGAGTGATTCATTTCTTAGTTCTTTGGTGAGGAGACTCTCTCTGCTTCTTGGCAATTTGGTGGGACACTCCCTTCAGTGTGAGTTCTGGTGAGATTCTTGGAGGTCTTAGCCTCTGTGCCCTGAAGGTTATGGATGGATTCTTCAGAGTCTCATGGCTCTTTAGATTTCAGCTTCCTAATTAGAACTTTGGATTCTGGTGAGATTAGCTTTCAGATTCACATTTGCGGTCTGGAGACATTAGGATTAAACAGGGTATTTGTAGTTAGGCAGTACTTTTTGTCTCTTTATCTAAATTTTTTCCAATTTCACTCTTTCTACCTCTTTGTAAATAAAGGTGCTAAAAGTCATTTTGACTTAAGCTGTAATATTTTTAAATTGGAGACCACAATATTACTTTAGACTTAAATTTAGCATAAAACATAATTTTAAATTCTTACACACATATCTTTATCTTCTTCTTCTCTCTCTCTCTCTCTCTCTATCTATCTATCTATCTATGTATCTACCTATATCCATATCCATATCCATATCCATATCTATATCTATATCTATATCTATATCTATATCTATATCTATATCTATCTATCTATCTATCTATCTATCTATCTATCTATATCTATATCTATATATATATTGAAAACAAGATACTGGACCATACAGAATGTAAGTGTCTAAGCCCAAATTTGCATACATTGTCTCCTAACACCAGACTCAGCACTCCATGTACTATATTTACCTAGCTACCTCTATTGATTATTCTTATTTTTCATTATCTTTGCAAATTTTCTGGAAATGAAATGAAACCTCAGAGTTGATCTGATTTGCATTTCTTCTATTATAGTGATTTGTAGCATTTTAATATGCTTCTTTATAGCTTATAAACCTACTTTTGAAAATTGTTTTTAACTTTTGACAATTTAATTTTTATATACTTACCTCATTTCCACCTTTTCTGTTATCTTTTATTGTATTTGCTTCAAATTTAACTAAACATCTTTTTGTTAAATAAATATGGATGTCATTTTGGTCTTTACCATTTGCATTAATCATTGTTTGTTACTATAAATATTGTTTGATTATATATCTGTATATGTATGAGTGAATCAGTGTGAGCACTAACAAAATATTGACTATAAGATGTAATAGTTTTTATGCTATATTATGAATATTTTTCAGCTTATATTTCCTCTATTACTGTGGTGGAAAATCAATGCACATGTGCCAGAGGGTGCACTCAAAGACCTTTCTGTGCACAGGCACCCCATTTCTCCAACACAGAGTTAATCAGAGTTTGTTACTAGAAAGCCAGGGAAACTTGGTTGAGCTGCTCCCCTCTCTCTCTCTCTACAGGCACCTGAAGGCTATTCTCGTATCACCCATCCCTCTAAAAGGTTCGCCATTACTGCTCTATTACTTGTAATATGTCTTACTTGCGAATTTTGGTTAAAATATTCTCTCAGATTTTATGTCTTTGATATGTCTTTTGTTTCAGATCTCACTGTAATTACAGAGATATAATTTTAGGGTCAAATCTTCTTTTTTTCCAGACTTTGTTCCAAGCATATGATGTTTATCCCTTGCTCTTTTTGGAAATATAATCTTAACCTAATTGACACTAAAATAACTATTTTTTGTCTTTTGAGGAATATGATCATATTGTAACATGTTAGATATAAAGTTGAAAGAGTAATTGGAGATATCTTTTCAACCTTTCTTTTTACTGATGAGACATTGATGCTTTGGAAAATTTCTCTTAATAGTTCTTGAATACCTTTTTTCTTTTTTCATCCAATACCTTTTAAGATGCCATGTAGTCAAATTTCCATACTTTTTTCTTACATATCTATTATTTTTCCTGCATATCAACTAATGGATAATATTAATTATGTACTTCAGTCAGCACTTATGATTTATTTTTAATTGTTTTATACTAGGTTCTCAATTTAACTCAATTTATTCTGTTATTGCACTGATGTTTTTGGCTATTATTTTAAAACTTCTTTTGTTAATACTTCTTTTCTTGGTGTGTGTGTATGTGTGTGTGTGTGTATGTGTGTGTGTTTTCCTAAAGTAAAGTAGAGCCTTCTTTTAATTCTTTTAAATAAAAGATGAGAGGATCATAGCTCAAGAACTGGAAGGGATTCAAACTTATGATTCAATTTAATTTATCCCTTTTCATTTCTACCTTATTTATTGATATTTCAATTTGAAATCCTGAGGGAACTTTTACCCATAGTTCTTTAATATCAAAGAACATTTTTTATTGGGTTTCAATTTTTCATTTCTCTTTCATTCTGTTCTTCTGGAATGAGAGTGGCAGAAAGGACAAGTCTGAAATAGAATTTCATAGAGTTGCTCTCTCACTTTAGTGAGCTCAGGAGGAGACTTTAGAAAAGTTCACATATTAGAAGTAGAGCCAGGAATGTTCTGTGTTCTTGTAGTGGATGTGAGAGTGGCACAGGAGAATCCTTAGAATTTTGGTACTATCTGATCCTTTCTCCTTCTTTTACCTCAGAAAAGCCTGATGTTGTTTTGAGTCATGCCCCTACACCTGGCTGAGATAGAATTCTTTATTCATTGTGCTATCCTTTCCAAAGGTTGGCTAAGGAGTAAAAAGACTTAAACTTTTAGACCTTAGTTGCTTTGAGAGAGGAGGAGAAGGAAGGTACAGCAGATTGATAAGATTTCCCAAAAATTTGAAATGGGGTGAATTGTCAAGGCTAGCCAGAGATTACTAACACTTTGGTTGTTAATCAGAGTTCTTGAGGGACTTTCCTCTGGAGTTTCAATCGTGAGGTAAGTCTGGACCTATTTGATGTGGGCAAAAGTCTGTACATAGGATAACAGGCTCTCAATGGTAGGTAGATAATAATAAAGGTAATGGTAGAAGTAAAGTCCAACTTGGGATGAGTTGCAGGCATGGGTATATCCACAAGTCAATACAGAATTGTTTGTATGTAAGACTGTAGTATGGTAGGACATAATAGCCATTGGTAATTACAGTTTCAAACTTCCTCAATTCATACATGTGATATGTTAATTTAAAAATTTTTATTTTATATTTTATTTAGTCCTTTTGTAATTATATAGTGATCTTTTCTGAGAATATTACTGCTCTACTCCCTTGACCAGAGGTTTTACTTTTCCTTTAAGAACTTCCTTCCTTCCTTCTTTCCTTCCTTCCTTCCTTTCTTCTGATTTGATTCAGAAAAGAATTCTGTCAAAACTCCCTACTTTGACTTTTCTCTACTCTAATATCTGCCAGAAAGAGCAGCTACAAATTTCTTTTGTTGCTGTTATTATGTATGCTAATAAAGTTCTTTCTCAAAAAATAAACAAACAAACAAAAAAAAAACAACTGAATGTTCTCTGAGAAAAGGAGCCATGCCCTTTTTGTCTTTGTTTCATCCATAACGTAAAATGTTATTTTGTTCTTTATTCATGTTTAGTACATATTGACTAGTTACTGACTACAAATAGGTTGCTTTCAAATAAAAAAATTTTTTTTGCTTCATTTTGTTATTTAATGCCTATTTATGTCTTAACTAATTAAATTTTTTTGGAAAATTATGCAATAACTTAGCAACTTCTAAATTAAAGCAATGAAGACTATGATTATAATATTTCAAAGAGCAAAGGAGCTAGTTTTACAACCAAGAATAATCTACCCAGTAAACCTAAGTATCACCATGCAAGTAAAAAAAAAAAGATCTCTTAACAAAATAAAATACTTCGAGAGATTTTTAAGGATAAGACTAGAATTGAATGGAAAATTTGATCTGCAAGAATGAGAAAAAATTTAAAATAGCAAGTATGAGTTACCAATTTATTTATTTGTTTGTTTATTTTATGGATGACCAATTTAAAAGATTTAATGAGGTCAAAATATTTACTTGTCATATTGGAAAATGTTATATATATATACATTTTAAGAATGACATCATAAATTGTGTAGTTTGAAGAAGAATAAAGAGAAGTTTTGAGTTTGAACAGAATTCAGTGGAATGAGTCAAAAATAAAATTGTATAAGGAGGAATAAAAAGGAACAATTAGCTCATATCAAAGAGGCATGAATAAAAGAAATGATACAGTGAAGGGGAGGAGGGAATATAGCACTATTAATGCTAGAGCTTTATTCTCATCAGATCTGAGTAAAAGAGGAAATAATACATATATCCAACAAGTTGATATATATATATATATATATACATATATATATATATATATATATAAATCTTCTCAACTTAAAAGTAAAAAAGAGGGAGAAAGATAAAGATAAGAAAGAGACTCTTAGAAAGACATATAGATTGGGGGCAGCTGGGTGGGTTAGTGTATTGAGAGCCAGGCTTAGGGACAGGATGTCCTAGGTTCAAATCTTGCCTCAGACACTTCCTAGCTGTGTGAGCCTGGGCAAGTCACTTAACCCCAAATTGCCTAGCCCTTACAACTCTTTTGCCTTGGAACCAATACAAAGTATTGACTCTAGACAGAAAGCATGGGTTTAAAAAAATAAGAAATACATATAGATTAAGAAAAAAGAGGGCAAGGTAATAAGATAGAGGAGGAAATATTAGAAGATATTTTTATTAAGAAATAAAGTGTGGAGGTAAGGGAGGAAATATTAGAGAATGATCATGTTAAGAAATAAGACAAGGGTTTAAATGAGGGCACTTAACCTGGTGATAAGATTAAGAATTTGGTGGGTAAATGGTGGAGAGAAGGGAAGGAACTTTAGAGGAGTAGGTTGATTTAGAACTGGGAAAAAGTAGGGAGAGGCTCTTCAATAAGATACAGATTAGGGAAGTAGTAGAAGAAAATTAGTCTTCTAAGGAGGAATAGGATAAAAAGAGGGGTAGAGAAAAAATAGTGAGGAAAAAGTGAATGTAAGGAAATATACAACTAATAAGTATAATCTTGAATGTGAATGAGATGAATTCATTCACAAAGTACAAACAGAGCAAAATGGTTCAAAAACCAAAAAACAAATATATGTTGCTTACAAGAAACACATATTAAAATGGGAGGGATTTTATCCTTTTTTGTCAGGACTAGAAACTCTAACTAAAAAATAAATGACAGAAATCAAGGATATAAATAAAATCTTAAACAAACTATTATAGATATTTCAAAGGCACTGTATAGGTTCAGCAGCACTTGGTACTTTTACAAAAAATTGACCATATATTAAGATACAAAATCATTTTAGATAAATGCAGAAAAGTAGAGCTTTAAATGTATCTTTTTTCAGGGCATGATGCGATAAAATTATATTTAGTAAAGGACCATGAAAACACAGGATAAAAACTAATTGGAGACTAAATAATCTTAATGGATGAGTGGGTTAAAGAACACATCATAAAAACAAGAAATAATTTTTAAATAACATGATAATGATGGAACAACATACCATATTCTATGGGATAAAGCAAAAGTAGTGGAGGAAAATTTGCATTTCTAAATGCTTATATAAATAAAATAGAGAACAGATTGGTGAATTAGGTATGCAATCTAAAAATTAGAAAATGAATTTAAAATCCCCAATTAATATCAAATTGGAAATCCTAAAAATTAAAGGTGAAATAAACAAAATTGGATGTAAGAAAATCACAGAATTATTAAATCAAACTGAGTAGGTTTTATTAAAAAAAAACAAAAAGAAACACTAACAAAATAGATAGACCATTGGTTAATATGATTATAATGAGAGAGGGAGAAAAAATATTAGGACTTCATTCTCAAAAAGAGCTGAGTGAGGTAGAAATCCCCTTAGGCCCTCCCAAATCCCTCTCTAAATAAACTTCAACAAAAGCCTCATGTCAAATCTTGGACAAATGAAGCAGTTTTCCAGAGCAGAGCTGTTTGAAGAATAACTCAAGAAATTGCCAAATTAGAGGAGTATTGAATATTTTACTATCAAATCTATGGATAAGGGGAAATTTTATGACAAAACAAGAGATGCAAACCATTATAGGATGTAAAATGGATAATTTAGATTCTATTAAGTTGAAATTTTTTTGCGTAAACAAAACGAATGCAACCAAAATTAAAGAAAAGGAGAAAAATGGGAGAGCAGCTTTGTTGCAAATATCTCTGATCAAGGTCTTATTTCTTAATTATATGGAGAAATGTATGAAATTTATATGAATACACCCAATCTATTACTGGTCAAAGAATATGAACAAGGAGTTTCTAATGAAGAAATCAAAGCTCTATATAGGCACATAAAATGCTTTTAATTTTCTTGATTAAAGAAATGAAAATTAAAACAACTCCCAATTCTACCTCACATCTATCATATTGGTTTACCTGACAGAAAAGGAAAATAATAGATGTTGAAGGCAATGGGGGAAGATTGGAACACTAATTCACTGCTGGTGGAGTTGTGAACTGATCCAACCATTCTGGAGAGTGATTTGGAACTATACCCAAAGGACTTTAAAATTGTGCATATTCTTTGATCCAACATTACCACTACTAGATCTTTATACCAAGGAGATTTTAAAAAGTTAAAAGGAACTGTTTGTCAAATAAGCAGCATCTCCCCCAAAGGGGGAAATGTATCTTGAATGGCTGACCTGTTTAAGCCCCTAAATATTCTTCTTTCTAAACCTAGATAGCTAAACTAAGGTAGACTGTGATCTTGCTTGAAGGTCTAACAAAGTAAAGCAGCTTTGGCTGTCAGAGACTGAATGACACCAGCCAGTACACAGAGAGTATGTGTGCCCAGAGCCCAG
The DNA here is from genome assembly GCF_016433145.1 of Gracilinanus agilis. Classification (NCBI taxonomy): domain Eukaryota; kingdom Metazoa; phylum Chordata; class Mammalia; order Didelphimorphia; family Didelphidae; genus Gracilinanus; species Gracilinanus agilis. The sequence goes on along the minus strand of NC_058130.1, from coordinate 570,808,575 downwards.
AGCCAAGAATCAGGACCTTGCAAGAAAGGTGACCTGGCTTTTATATCAGGACTCCAAATGCCTTTTACTGCCCCCTCTCTTAGAGTTCTGGGGGGCACTATGGAATTCTGTGATGCAGCTTGAACTCCTCTCAGAAATATAGATTCCCACAACATTTATGAATGACTTATTCTTAGCCATAGAGTGATACAGGACAATCTTCAAGGATTCATGATGAAAAAATATCATCTGCCTCTATAGAAAGAACTGATGGAGTCAATGCAGACTGAGACATACCACTTTTCACCTTATTTCTTCATTTTTTCTTTTTTTTGTTCCAGTTCTTTTCCAAAAATGACTAATATGGCAAATTTTTTATACTATTACACCTACAAAATCAGTAGCAGGTTGATCTCTCTAGGAAAGAGAGAGTGGGACAATTTGACTCAAATTTAAAAAAATGAAATTTAAAAAATTTTCATGAAATTGTGGAAAAAACAAAATGTTATTTTAAAAAGAGAGAGAAAAACCAAATCACTAGCATTAAGAATCAAATGAAGATAAAATAAAGATGAAATCAAAATAATTATTAGGACTTATTTTGCCCTATTTTTGTCAACAACTTTAGCAGTTTAGGTGAAATGGAAGAGTACTTACAAAAATATAAACTGCCTAGACTAACAGAGGAGGAAATAGAATATCTAAATAAATCTATTTTTGAAAAATAAATTGAACAGATCATAAATGAACTTCCTAAGAAAAAAAGCATTAGGACCGACCAGATGGATTTACAACTGAATCTTACCAAACATGTAAAGGTCATATAATTTCAATACTAAATAAAATGTTTAGGTTAATTGGTAAAAGAATACTGCCAAACTCCTTTTATGAAACAAATATGGTGCTGATACATAAACCAGGAAAAGGAAACAAAAGAGATAAAGACAATCATATACTAATTTAAATAATTAAAATAGATGCAAAAATCCTAAATAAAATATTAACCAAGAAATTACAATGTATCAAAAAGATTATTCATTATGACCAAAAGGAGTTATACCAGTTATGGGGGACAGTTTAATATAAGGAAAATCATCCACAAAATTGATTACTTTAATAATAATTATAACAAAAATAATTTAATTATATCAATAGTGGTGGGAAAAGTTAGGCAAAATACAACACTCATTAAAATTATTTTTAAATTAATATGATAAATTATATGAAAGCATAATTATAATAGATTTTAATCATTAAAATAGTTAGAATTATATAACTATAACCATCAGCAAACATTACCTTTAATGGGAAAGAGTTAGAATCTACCCTTATGAGATCAGGAGTAAAACATTTTATTTCACAGATGATATGATGGTATACCTGGAAAATCATAGAGATTCAACTACAAAATGTTAAAATATCAATAATTTTAGCTAACTAGAAGGATTTAAAATAAACTCATAGATCATCAGCCTTTCCACATATCACTAACAAAAACTTCTAAAAAAATAGTAAGAGATAACCTACTTAAAATAATCATTGACAGACACTGCAGAACATACCTGAAAAAAATAAACCAAGGATCTACATGAATAAAATTATGCAGGAAGCTATCAAAGCTGTGATGTTTTACACTATTAGTAATATCTGCTGTTTCCCTTTTTTATTTTAAATTTACATTCCAATTGTGGTGAATTAGGGAAACCTGAATTTTTGAACAATATTATAAATGTTATAAAGTTGATATTAGCTTCTTGTTCATTTTTCACTTTACAGAGCCAAGTTGGCAAGTTATGCTTGATAAAACTTTTTATATAAATAAAGTCATTTAAGTAATTTGAGAAAAATTAGTTGTTTATTGATGAGCAAAGCAAATTGTATTAAAAAGGAAATCCTAACTAAAGGAGTCTGCTTATTCAATTTAATCTCTATTAAATTACCAACTTTTTTTGTTTTAGAAAATAAAAACAAAATTCATTCAAAACAATAAAATATCAAGAATACCAAAGGAATTAATGGAAATAAATACCAGTGAAGGAGGTCTAGCAATACCATATTTTAAACTGTATTATAAAGTATTAGTTTTCCAAACTATCTGAACTGGCTAAGAAATAGAAAAGTAGATCACAGTAACAGAAGAGCCATATAACAAACAATAGTAAGAGGTTATAGTAGACTTGTGTTTGAAAAAAGTAAAGATCTAAGGTATTGGGATAAGAATTCACTATTTAGTAACAAATGTTGGAAAAGCTGGAAAGCAATCGATTGAAGTTAGATGTAGACTAATATTTTACACCACTTAGCAAGATGAGATAAAAATGGATACATGGCATACACATAAAATGAGATATTATAAGCAAATTAAAGAAACAGGGCATATATTACCTATCAAATTTATGGAAAGTGGAAGATTTTATGAATAAATGAGAGAGAAAAATATTGTGAGAGGTAAAACTAATGTTTGATTACATTAATTTTAAAGTTTTTGTACAAACAAAACTAATGTAACCAAGATCAGGAGGAAATTAGAAAACTGGGGAAGAAATCTATATATAGTTTCTTCAATCTCATATCTAAAATACATAATGAACTTTTTAAATTTATATGAATTATTTCCCAATTGATAAATGGTTAGATATTATGAACAGATAGTTATTAGATGAAGAAATAAAACTTATATGTAATCATATAAAATGCTCTAAATCAGTATTTATTAGAGAAATCAGTATATTATGAGAGAAATGTAAATCAAAAAAATTCTGAGGTAACTTTCACCTGAGATAAATTCTGAGATAAATTCACACCTACTGAACTGTTTAAAATGATAGCAGAACAAAGTGACAAATGTTGGAAGAGATGTGGAAAAATGGGGACAACAATATATTGTTGGTAAAATTGTGAACTGCAAACATTTAGGAAAACAATCTGAAATTATGCCCAAAGAGTTAAAAACTGCTTATACCCTTTGACCCAGCAATACTACTATTAAATTTGCTTTTTTTAAAATTTTTGACCAGGGAAAAAGGAAAAGAATATATATGTTCTAAAATATTTATAAAAACCTTCTTTGTGGTGGCAAGGATCTTGAAATTGAGAGGATGATCATCAATTGTGAAATGGCTAAACAAGCTGTGACAGATTTTTTTTTGAAGGAATACTACTGCTCCACTAAAAATATGATGAACAGTTAAAATTAACCAAGGAAAGACCTAAATGAAATTACAAAGAGCAAAACAAGTAGAACCAATAGAATGTTTTATATAGCAAAAGAAATATTGTTTGAAGAATTACTTGTGTACATCCACCTCCAGAAAAAGAACTGATAAATGGAACGAACCTAGATATAGTTTTATATATACATATATCTTTTTGCTAGATGAAGCCTACATAATGTGGAGAGGGGAGGAGGAAAAGGTCATACCTGGGAACTTTAATATAGTAGACTAATTAATTAATTATAAATAAATAAAATTGAAGTACCCATATATTTGGTTCATACCTATTCACTAGTGATTCATTTCTGTTTCCCTAGTTATAAAACTCTTTCTTCTACAGTCATTGTCTGTTTCAAAGAAAACTCATTGTCTTGACTTCATCAAACAAAGAAAACAAACCAAAAAATCTCTCAACTCTCTCCCTAAAATAACTTTACTATCTCTAATATTTACTAACTATTCTTTATCATTCCCATAAACTTTGAGAGAAAGGAAGAGTTTTTCAAAGCTATAGAACATTTTTCATAGATGATATAAGAAAAGATGTATAAGGTTATATTTGAGGAGAGAAATTTGGGGGAAGAAGGGTAGATAATTAATTTCAGCTTAGAAAAGGAAACTTGTCTATGAGGAAGGGCAAGTGAAAAACTTTGCAATCGCAGAAAATATGAGATCCAAAGTGTTTTAGGGAATATCATGTTTCATGGCTGTAATGAGTGATATAAGAATTTTTATGGAAAGAGGAATAAGAATGAATGAGTAAATGAATGAATGAAAATATAATTTTTAAGTGCTTACTATGTTTCAAACACTGAGAAGCACTGATAATATGTATGCAAAAGCAAATTCAGTTTCTGCTGTCAAGGAAATACATTGAATGGGCTAGAAAACCCATACAATGGAGTTGTGAGTGGGTAGGGTAATATTTTCATTTGAAAAGTTACAAAATATTGAATGGAGTCATAAGTAAATAGATTACATATTTTCCTCCAGGATAAATGACAGAATTGATTTGGTTATGGTTCTAGATCTGGAAAGCTGGATAGGGTACATGGTGTGGGTAATAATCATATATAGTCAAGAACTTTTGAAGAAGACTGCTCATTAAAAAGAGTGTATCTCATTATAAATTAAGTAAACAGTTCTTACATTTTATGAAGGTGGAGAGGTGGGAAGTGTTATTTGGGTGGCTTCTGGAAAGTCTTTTGTCAATATAAAATGAATATATTACCTTATATTCATATGTTAAGCAGTTCTTTATTTAACATTCACAAAGAGATTTAATTGCATTTAATACTCACTATATTTGATTAAATTCTCACCTTAACCATATTAAATAAGTAGATTTTTTTTACTAAAAGTGGCACAGTGGATAGAATGTCAGGCTGGAGTTAGGAAATTTTCTTGACTTCACCCTGACAACAAGCCTCAGACCCTAAAGGTGTGAGTCTAAACAAGCAATTTAAACCTGTTTACCTCAATTTCCTCATCTGTGCAATGAACTGGAGAAGGAAATGAGCAACCACTCCAGTATCTTTGCTAAGAAAACTCTAAATGGGTTCATGAAAAGGGAGATATGACCAAAATGACTAAGCTATAATTAATAACTTTTGTTGTCACCTGTTTCTACATAAGGAACTTTATCCTCAAAAAGCTTAATTTACTTGCTCAAGGTCACACAGTTAATAAGTGGTAGAGAAAATTGAAACCAAATACTTTTTTTTTTGGCTCACTGTCACTCTGATAGATTCCAATCAGGAATAATGTAGTAAAAGCTTTTGCTCCGGCATTGCAGAATAATTAAGATACCTAAATAAACACTAATTTTCTTTAGAAAATACTTTTTTCAAGGATGGAAACATATTTTTAAGAAAGATTTAAATTTCATCTGTTATACTTCTATGTTTACCTATATTTGTGGCTTATTCCTTTTCAAATTTTCTACTTGCTTTCCTGCAAAACCAATCTAAGAATTTTAGGAATAACAGATTAAAAAGCATTTTAAAAATCACTATCAGACGGGGTTCTTGAATCATGTAGGCAGCTCTACAAAGGAAAAGTTTACTTATATGTAGGATTTGTCCACTACAAAAAACAATTTTATAATCCATTTCAGCTATAAAAGGATGAATGTGCATTTTGCATAATTTTAATTGCTAAATACATTTTATTATATTGCAATTCTCTCCTATCTACAAGTTTTATTTTTTGGATAAATTAAGAACCCACATAATTTGATATGAAGACCAGAGCATCTCTTCCAACTTAAGTGTGAATTCCCTGACTCACTCTTCCAATGTTGATGTCTGTGTATTCGCCAAATGTGGATAGAATATCTCTAATCAAATTGTTAATGAATGCTGTTTAAGAGAGACACATGATTCAAGAACTTAGGCCATGCATATTCAACCTAATAAATATTCAGTTGCTTTCCACATTTTTCATGTTCATAGATCAACTTTATTTTTTCAGTGATTCAATTTATGTTCACAAAATTTTAGATCTATAGAAACTTTATATCTAAAACAATGATGAAATAGTCAACGTTAGTTAAAATTATCTGAGAATCTATGTCATTAAATAGATTTGGCACATTTTCTGACTAATATCAGAAATTATATTAATATTATATAACATATTTTTGTGCTTAAGCTCATTAGGAAGTGACTGGCCATTAAGAGCATCTTTGTTCTCAGAATAAAAGTAAAGCAATCAAAGGGCAAAAAATGTCTGGAGAGTGACTGAATTCCTTGCTTGCTAAGGGTCATACTGTACTTGACCTTTCTATAGAGCTATTATACATAGAATTTAGTAAATGTAGAGATTAATAAATGATACACAATGGAAAAGATTTAATGAGGATTATTTAGGCAGGTCAACTACTTCACATTTTTGTAAGATCTCATGAATGCTTTTCCTAATCCAGGTACATTGGCTTGCTCTAATTAGAATCCTCCTCAAAACCATATTAAATGCCTCCTTGGATCCTTTTCAGGAGGATTGAAATTGATAAATAAATTTATTAAAAGGTAAAATATCATATTGGATAATATTATGTTTGGATGTTTTAACTTTTTAACATACCTTATTAATTCAGTGTAGTTTTAAATAAATAAGAACTATTTGAAATGGACTCGACATTATTACATAATCTTCATTTACCCAGAATTTATGAGTCAATGTGGTACAATTGCTAGAGGATGTGATATAAAGTATTAGAAGAATGGAGTTCAAATCCTTCTGACATATTCAAACTCTCTGATCATGGACAAGTCATGTAACCTCTCAATGCCCCTAGTGAACAAATATTAAAAACTGAAGTACAGACTATTTATAGTACAAACTCACATGAATAGAGAGAATTTCTATGTAGGGAAGTATTATACTATGAGAAAAAGAGGTCTACAAAAAAATAACAAGTTGTTATTTAGGAAGCTTCTATTTTTTCTCAGATAACTTTCTTTTCCCCTTTATATTTCATCATAATCTCTTGTTACATGACTAGATTTAAGCAAAATAATAAAATTAATGAAGCTTATTTTATCTACCATGTCATTCCCTCTAAGAGTATATCCACTCTTTGGAACCTTTTTACCTGCAAACAACAAATATCTTTGCTTACTGTATTTTCCTCTTTGGAGACTTCATGCTGCCCAGACTATTTAGTAACTCTCATTGCACAGCCAAATCTAGGTCTGATTTCTATGGATAGCACCACAATGACAACATCTTTCTGCTGTCATCTCAACCAAATTGTGATATTTCCCCTATTTCAAAGAGGTAAATTAAGTAGTAATCAATAAAAATGGCTCAATATTTTTAGCTTTTTATTGTTATAGGGGATATTGACACATTGACAAGATTGACCTAAGACAAATAAAATAAAAAAAACTTATTTTACTAAATAATTTGGATTGTTTTTCAGTAATATCTAGCTCGTTATGACCCATGAAAGGTTTTCTGGTCATTTGAAACATGAGGAAACTAAGGCAAATAGGGTTGAGTGATTTACCCAGCGCCATTCAACTATTAAGTGTTGAAATCTATCCAAAATCTCTAGATAATCTGATAAGGACAGATTAGTTGATAAGAAAGTAATGGGACACAGGACACAATCTTGACTGTTAACTCATAGCTGCTTCTCTGAAGTTCCATTGAGTCATAAGTTTATTATATACTATTTTCACACAAAGAACACAAAGAAAACTTTACAACTATATAGAGGTTACAAATTATACAAAAAACCCTTTGAGGCTTCAAAGTAGAGATAGAACGAGGTTCAAGGCTGAATTCTAACCGCCTGGATATCAGCAAGCCAATTCTGGAAATAGTAACTATATTCTATAGATATAATAAATGAGTTGAGTCTTGTACTTTTTATCAGGAGGACTGCACCTGGTTGGAAAAAAATTTTTCTAGCTTTGTCTGGTTCTGGCCTTGGGTGGCTAATGTTAGTGTTCAGGCCTCTTCATTTTCTTGGAGAGAAATTGTTAACTCTGTAACTTCTGGTTTGCTAAGAACTTAAAGCTTTCCAATGAGACTATAATGTTTTTTTCAATAAGAAAAGGTGTGCATCTGAAAAGGAGTCAAAAGAGTTGTCTCAGATTTTTATCTATTTGAGACTGTTTCTCTTATTGGCCTCCCACAAATAAGTATTTGAGGCTAGATTTGAACTCATATCTTCTTAACTCCTGGCCTGGTGTAAGGCCATTGCACACCCCTTCCCCAAATAATTGAGATAAAAAATAAATTTGACATCCCTGAAATAGTGCCTAATTAGCCATTATTTAGATCTTCTCCTTAGGGGACTAGCATTTTATTATTCATTTCCAACACTCATAATATGAAAAAAAGAAGGTAGCATTATATAACATTTATGAGACTATTCTACTTTTTTCATGATAGTCAAGAGAAACTTCAATGTTTGACTTTCCTTTTTTTTTATACTGCTTGACATGTATTTGTTTTTATTGCTTCAAAAGAAAGTTATATATTCTTGCCAAAATGTTCCAAAGGGGATTATTTTGCAGAAATTGTAATTGGAGGGAATTCTGTTATGCATGTTTGAACAGTCAGAAAAAAAGACATAAAAAATGAATTCATTTAAAAAATTAACTGAAGAGATGTTTTTGCTTTTAGAACAAGTACTTGCCAGACTTTTCTATGCTGAGAATACATGTACAGTTTTAAAATTCAGATATGATTTGCTTTGTTTGAATAGAGAACATATTTTTCTTTTAATTTTATTGATTTTTGCTTCTTTTAAATTTCACCAAATTTTTGTTTTGCATTCCAAATCACCCATGGTTCTATCTTTTATCTTTTTGGTGAGACTGCCATTACATACAAAAGGTTTTCTATACTGCCAATTATTTTTGTTTTACAAGCTATAGATTCTATTTTCAGAATTAGTCTTTCTCTTTTAAACCACTCACAGACAGTGTACTATGCTGCCAAAGTATCAATTTCTACAGGTTCCCTTGTATAATGTAGGATTTAAATTATTATCCAATATTTCAAGTATTATATTTTATAAAGTTTATTATCTAACAAAATAGAACCACATGACTAAGTTTTTCTACATGCTCGAAAATCCCGCTCCATGAAAGTTGTGACAAGAAAACAAGAGAGTGAAAGATGGAACTCCACAAAGTTTATATCCTGTCTATGTCAGCACATAATGACAGGAAGAGAGTGGGCTACTGGGAATCATAGGGTTTTTTTAGGGTAACAGATTCTAATTACACAATTCCCCTGGGATCCTTTGGGAGACTAGTCTCCCCAGTAGATCATGTAAACATAATATTGCAATAATTTGGGGATAAAAAGGAAAGAGAACAAAACAAATGATTGCTAAATGCATTGACAAAAAGCCAGTTAGGGGGCAGTCCCCTTTGGCATAAAAATGTATATTCAAAACAAATGATTCAACCCTACCCCCCACCACAATTCAATTTCACTACAACTCAAAGTTCATTCTGGATCTTTCAGGATAGTGTGAGTTTTCTTCAGGCATTTTCATGGCACCTTCTCCAAGCAGTTCACTTCCTGGATTCTGAGAGGTAGCAAGTTTCATATCCTAAAATTACTCTCAAACAAGAAAAACTTTTATATAACTAGAATTTTATGACAGTTATACAATTCCCCTCTGAGGAGGGTGTTGACAAACACATGGATCAACTTAGGACACATTAATTTTTACTAAGAAAACAGCTTTTAAAAAAATAGTAGTGTAGCAGGTAATTAAAAAAAACCATTTTGGTCTAAAATGTCACCAAGATTCTAAATTATTATGGTTGAGAAGTATAATAAGCTGAAGAGTTACAAATAGGAAAAAAAATACATCCAGAAGCCACCAGGCTGCCTGGGTAATCCTTCTTTTTAAAAGCCATCCAGAGGTACCATGCCCCCTAGGAAAACCTTCCTCCCTCCTCTGTTATGAGATTGTAACAGCTGTAAAAGGCATGTCTTTATATATCTCATCCATTACACTTTTGTAAATGTGAAGGTGGGTTATAGTGCTATAGCACTTCACTTCAGTTACTATATGGACCCTTATCTACTGTTACAAAAAATTTAAAGGTACTTTTACAATGGTATCTCCTCCAGTCCAGGCATAAGGGGAGGTACAAATAAAGACAATGTAACAGCACATATAACTAATTGTCAAAACACACATACTTAACTTAAAGTGACATAGTATAACAGAATATATTAGATTAGAACCAATATACGAACTTAAACAAAATAAAATCTTAAAACAAGCAATCAGAAAATACAATATATGTGAGAGGATATAGGCACTGAATTCAAGAGTCCTTTTTTTCCCAATTCTGATACAGAGATTTCCATAAAACAATGGAGTCTGAAAAAGCTTAAAAATTTTACCTCCAGACTCTAAGATTTTTTCCCCTCCCCAGTATCATTATCCATCTAGATTCCTTTGTTTACACATCTGGGATCTTCCATAGTGAAGGAGAATTCCACACTGAGCATAGTGTGGAGGAATCTCATTTTGGATGTGTTGCAGAGACTGGGAAGGTCAGAATGGCAAGGGGGTGTAGGGAGATGAATCTCTCCTCGAAAGGACTAGTGCACCCAGGAATGGTAGGAGGAATAAACATCCTAAAACTTGGAGCTGTTTGACATAGGTAATACACCGCTCTTTCATAAAGTGAGCCATGCTTGCAATTCTACTTTCTATTTGGAAGAGTAACCTTCCTTTCCCTCTCCCCATAAGGGTAAAAAATGACAGGGAGCAACTTGCTTCCCCTGCCACTTGGACAGGTAGTTAAGAGGGTAGAAGTGTTTCCTCAGGTAAATGCCATTTAGGAGGTTAATTATTGCCTAAGGAAAACACTCAGGTTTCCAAGGCAAGCAACAAGCATTTAGCTGTTGAAAATGTAAGGGAAAGAGGGATTTATACTTTCCCAGCCTCCAGAGAGCAGCTCCAAGGACTCCTGGCTTGTTGGCAGCAATCAGCAGCAGCAATAGCAATAGCAGTAACAGCAGGGCAGCAGTGGCTTAGCTGGGACCACCCAGGCAGTTAGCAGCAGGAGGATGATTAATGGCAACAGGAGACATGTGGTTTCTTTACAAACTAATTTACTCAAAGAGAATTAAGGGTTCTAAACCCCATTTCTGTGGTTGCCATAATTGTAGAATTTAAATTAATGTCCAATACTTCAAGTATTATATTTTATAAAAGTTTATTATTTAACAAAATAGAACCACATGACTAAGTTTTTCTACTTGCTCAAAAAGCCCAGTCCACCAAAGCCTTGACAGGAAGACAAGAGAGCAAGACACAGAACTCCAACGAATTTATATCCTGTTTATATCCTCAGCACGTAAGGACAAGAATAGAGTGGACTACTGGGAATCATAGTGTTTTTTTAGGGTAACAGATTCTAATTACACTATAATCAAGTCCTGAATTATTTTCCTTTGTTTTGTAGGAGGTGTTCATTTTCTATTACTGGTCTGCTCTATTGACTAGATCCACTGTTAATATTTCCCTCATTGATTTATCTGCTTTTGCAGATTTTTGCCAATTCCAATATTTTCCTTACTAATTGCTCAGTTTCTTACTCTCTTACTTTGGTTCTCAGCTTCTTGCTTTTCTTACTCTCTCTTACTCTCTCACTTTGGTGATTTCTGTGCTAACTATATCTCCAAATGTCATTGCCTTTTCCCACACTGGGCAATTCAAGGTTTGCCAAAGTATCTTCCTCAAGAGATTTTGTTATGTAGACAGGAGTTGGGAACAGAACTGTCCTCATTTGTATGCTAGCAGTTGGATGGGTCTTCTGATTCTGGAATGAGAGGTATTAATATTGTGTTTTATCTCTAAGTAAATCCCAGACCCCAGTCCTGCCCCTTTTTCTCTGTTCCTCCACTCTCACAGAGATCTTTCATAGATAGAATATTACTACAACACTGGCTTTCAAGGTATTATAAAGAGGGAGCAACTGTGGTGTAAGGTTGCAGTGTGTGTGTGTCTGTACATACGTGTGCTCACAAACAATCCCATCAGTCAAGTGTATATAGCCTAGCTTCTGGTAGCATAAGGAGTGGCAGAGAAGGGAATGCTGAATGGGCTCCAGTTAGGCTTTAGTTCATGGAATTTTTCTTTTCATTTTGGATGGTTTATAGTGTCCTGGACCACAGAAAGGGCTCCAGTGGATTTATCTTTGGCATAGAGTTTCTATTTTTCTTAAAGCCTACATTTTGCCTTAGAATCAATACTGTGTATTGGTTACAGGACAGAAGAGTGGTAAGGGTTAGGCAACTGGAGTTGTAACTAGTCCAGGGTCACATAAGTAGGGAGAGTCTGAGTCCAGATTTGAATCCAGACCCTCCTGTCTCTTGGCCTGACTCTTAATTCACTGAACCACCCAGCTACCTCCCAGAATTTCTATTTTGAAAATGTTTAAGAAGTTATGAGGTTTCAGAAAAAAAAAAGTTTGTCATATATTTTGTTGTTCACATGGCACAAAAATCATATAGATGCTTTAAAGCAACTTTTCTATTTTTTAGTTTAACAGAAAGTAATATTTGGATTCCCTAAGTAAAAAAGAACTATTCCATATTTGGATTATGATAATATGTGAATAATTCCATTTTCCCCATTTTATCTATGCTATCTTGGTCATTATTAATCTAATAAACTTTTTAAATAATCTAATATTTAAAAAGTATTAATAAAATTTTGTAACATAAAATACTTGACCTCCATAAGAAGTTAGCAGTATCAACACACTCCAATTTTCATCCTAAAGGGATTTTAATTGCATGTTATGGGAGCCATTTTTGTTTGAATCTGACAGATTCAAAATATATTACATTGGATTGACTGGGCTATAATTCAGTTAAAGAGAAAATATTGTGTTGAAATAAACTACCTAACTGATGATTAATATCCTAGTAAATGTTGATTAATGAACAGTACATTCATACTAAATTTAGTGTCACTTAAGAATGGGCTAAGTGGCTTATGTAAGTATAGGCCCAAATCAATAATTTTTCTCCCAAATTCAAATAAAACCTATTAGCTGTTACATGCCAGGAAAAGAAGAGATGATATGGACAAAATAGTTCAAAATATTTTCAAGAGTAAAAAAAATAATTTTTGCCATATTTTACTTTATTGTAAAAGTAATCTTTTAGCATTTTGGGCTAATGTTATGATTTTGGATAGAAATGCTGAGAATCTTTAACTTTAAAAATATAAAATGTACTTAGAGGCAACAAAGAATACTATTAAATTTTTGACATTGTTTACTAATACATTTCTGTGTTGAAGGACAGTTGAATAAAGAAAGAATAATGAGCCTGAAGTAAAGAAGACTGAATAGATATAACAGTCTTCAAGGTGTCAAACTGCTGACATATATAATTGAGATTATATTTATTTTTCTTGGTGACAGAGGATAGAATTAATAGCAGCATATAAAAGCTTTAGAGAGGCAGATTTAGTCTTCATATAAAGAAAAGTTTCCTAATCAGAAGAGTGTCTAAAATAAAATAGTGTGCTTCTAAATATAATTTCCCATCTTTGGGGTCATTATGTATAAATTAGATGATATTTGTTGGTGAATTTAAGGTGGAACTTCTTATTGAGGGGCTTCTTCCTGAGATACGAGCTAACCTAGATTATCCCCGAATACTGTTTCTAAAACAGCGGCTATTGTTCTTATCCTAATGAAATAATTCATAAAATATTCATTTCCTTATTTTTGATGTTTCCTACATCATATTATTTAAGCTATACCATATTAGACAATATTATTTTCTGATGGAATTTAACCTATAAAATACATTTAGAAGCCTCACATTTCTTTCTGAGTGAAACCCAAATCTCAGGCTAGGATTACGAGCATGATGACCTAAAGCAGTGATTCCCAAAGTGGGCACTACCGCCCCCTGGTGGGTGCTACAGCAATCCAGGGAAGCAGTGATGGCCATAGGTGCATTTATTTTTCCTATTAATTGCTATTATAATTTAAAAAAATTTAATTTCCAGGGGGCTAAGTAATATTTTTTTCTGGAAAGGGGGCGGTAGGCCAAAAAAGTCTGGGAAACACTGACCTAAAGGATCCTGAAATTGTTGGGGTTTTTGGAGAAGGTGGACAATATCATCAATAGCTCATGGACCCTGGAACTCTTTTTACAAGGTTTTCTCTCTTTCTAAGTAGTGAAATAAAAACTATTCTGTACCCAATGTTTATTCCTTTGTTGACTTAGTATATGAAGTCTTGGGACCTTTTTTCCTATGTGGAAATGTAAACAGTAATATTTTAATTTCTCCCAGACTAAACCCTGGATGAGGGCAAAAAAAGGCTAAAATCTTTTTAGGGTGATAGCCCTTAGATTAAAATATTTAGAAATAACACCTAGAGTTATTAACTTACTTAGTTACCCTAACCCCTTTTCTGGAAGCTCACTTGATATACAATTAAGATAAACAGTTTTAAAAGAGATACAATGCTGCAGCTCTAATTTTTGTTTGATATGCAAGATATGAGAGAAGGGAATGGTACAAAAGAAACTAAGTCACAAAACCAGCCAAGATGAACCCTTGGGAATGTAATCTCCTACAATAGGATCCTGACATAGTAACAGAAGGCAAATATGGCATTGTAGAAATTCAGACTCAATCTCTTGAATTCTTTCCTTAATATACTCTTACAAGTAATACATAATCCTTTATGATCACTGACTTCTAGATTCCAATGCTCACCTTATCAAGATCTCTATATTCACTCATTTTCCTATGTGCAAGAAGCATGCCCATTTTCCATTATTCTATCTTCTCTTATCTTTCTATCTACCTGTCTTTGTCCATCCATCAGTCTGATTTTGATCCTTTGTCTATCTGTCTATCAATGTTATCTATGTATCTATGTATCTATCTATCTATCTCTATTTACTTACCTACCCTCTTGAATATTACCTTTTTACATTAGGGCTAAGTAAACCTATTGTTAACAGTTCAGTGACTTCTGAGTATGTCATTTCATCCCAATATAAAAACTAAACAAATGAGTTTCCAATATTAGGCTCACCCTAACACTTTCTATATGAAATTCCTTTCCACTGATGCATATCAGTAATATTTCTCTATACCAGTGATTCCCAAAGTGGGCACTACCACCCCATGGTGGGAGCTGCAGCAATCCAGGGAAGTGGTGATGGCCACAGGTACATTTATCTTTCCTATTAATTGCTATTAAAATTTAAAAATTTAATTTCCAGGGTGCTAAGTAATATTTTTTCTGGTAAGGGGGTGGTAGGCCAAAAAAGTTTGGGAACCACTGTTCTATACTCATGATCTCTAGGCGTTTCCTGATGCTTTAAAAAATGTTAAATGACTTGCTTAGTATGAAATGGCTTGTATATGTTAGAAACAAGACTCGAGCTCATGTCTTCTTGATTCCAAAGCTAGATTTCTGTCCACTTTTCTATTCTGGTTATCATCTCTTAAGAAATGATATAAATTCATCAAATACTTCCATTGAATTATAATCAACCACCCATCCTAAGATTCTCCCACAGTCTCCCCCACCAAATATCGATACTGACATTACTTTGACCATGCCTGAAGTATTACTGTCTCCTATCAGAAGTTCATATAGCTATCCCTGGGAGAATTCTATGTACTGTAACCAGAGATGATGAGAATGTGAGTTCTTTGTAAGGATATATATAATCTTTATATTATCCTTGAATAAAATAATACCAGATTCAATAATTATCAAGAAATCCTTCCTTATATCTAACCAAAATTACCCATGTTGCTGTCATTTTAAGGTAAATTCATTGTGGAGATTGTTTCATTCTTTTTTATGATTTATGCATGTGAAACATATTTCCATATTCTTTATTTTTGTAAGAGAATAATTATATAAAATCAAAAACAAAAAATAAAAACTCAAATAAACTAAAGTGAAAAATAGTGTGCCTTGATCTGCATTCTAACTCCAATATTTCCTTCTCTGGAGAAGGATAGCATTCTTTGTCATAAGTCCCTCAGAATTATTCTGGATCATTGTATTGCTAAAAATAGGTAAGTCTTTCACAGTTGATCATTTTACAGTATTGCTCTTACTATATACAATGTTCTCTTGGCTCTGTTTATTTTACTTTGCATCAGTTCATGTATGTCTTTCCTATCTTTCTGAAAGCATTTTTTTCATCATTTCTTATAGCACAACAGTATTCCATCACCATCCTGTACCACAATTTGTTCAGCCAGTCCCTGATTGATGGTCATCCCCTCAATTACAAATGCTTTGCTATTGTGAAAAGAGTTACTATAAATGTTTGTGTAAAAGTAGTCCTTTTCCCTTTTTTTCCCAAAATCCCTTTGGGATACAGACCTGGTAGTGATATTATTTGATCAAAAGATATTCATTCTTTTATAGCCCTTTGGATTTATTTCCAAATTGCCCTCTGGAATGGTGGGATCAGTTACAATTCCACCAACAATGCATTAGTGTTCCAATTTTGCCACATCTCCTCCAACATTTGTCACTTTCATTTATTGCCATATGGGCCAATTTGGTAGGTGGGAGGTAGTACTTCAGAGCTGTGTTAATTTACATTTTTCTAGACAAGAGTGATTTTAGGACATTTTTTCATGATTATTGATAGCTTTGATTTCTTCATTTGAAAACTGCTTGTTCATATCTTTGATCATTTGTCAATTGGGGAATCATCTGTATTCTTATAAAATTTTTTTTTACTTGTTATCTATATATTGAAAAAATGAGACCGCTATTAGAAAAAAAAAATTATTATATAAATTTTCCCAGTGTGTTGTTTCCCTTCTAATCTTGGTTACGTTGGTTTTGTTTGTACAAAAGTTTTTTAATTTAATATAGTCAAAATTGTTCATTTTTAATCTTTAATGCTCTTTATCTCATTTGGTCATAAATTCTTCTCTTCTCCATAGATGTGACAGGCAAACAAACTATTATAATATCACCTTTTATGTCTAAATCATATACCCATTTTGATATTTTCTTATGAGATATTGGAACTTTTGCTTGATATATAAAGAAATCTACATCACTTCCCTCCTAATCCAAAAGGTTAGTGGGCCAACAATACCTCTTCATGCTTCACCTTTCTTTTTTCTAAGGGATTCAGCTTTCTTATCACTCTTAGGAACTTACAATTCCACCAGGTGGTGCTATTGCTGTCTGTGTGTAAGTAGCAGTAACCTAATGACTTGGGACACTTAAAACTTCCCAGAATCATCATGACAGATATATACTGTTAGATGTGAACTAAAATATTTATATATGCATAACATAGCATTTTTGCACTTTGGTGTAAAATAAATTTTCCAGGCTTACCAAGAAAAATCTCTGCATAAGAAAAGTAAATTTTGTCTCTTCAATATGTTCTTACAATAATTATATCTCCATATTTCTGAGCATTAAGTTCTTACATTTTTCTTCCATAGATAGAAGGCAAAACAGTCTTATATTGCATTTTCCCATCTGCTATAATGAACTTTGTATATTTGTCATAAAGGACCTTAGCTTTCAAACTATAGGAGAAAAGAATAGCACCAATATATCTAACAAGTTTTTTAGATGATAACATTTAGAAAGATGATAGTCAAAAAATCATTTGGAAGCACATTAAGAATCTTTTATGATTAGTTTTTTAATTCATGTGTGTATGTATATGTGTACATATATAGCATGTAACATATTTTACTTGTATGTAAAATATATTCACACAAGTTCTAATATATTATTAAATATTAAAATAATTATTTTAAAAAATCATATAATTTTGAACATTTAAAATAACAAATAATGTCAAGAAAACTTGGTATCTTTCTCAGAAATCTTTAATATTCAAGATGCAGGAGTTCATATTAAAATTTTTTTTAAACCCTTGTACTTCGGTGTATTGTCTCATAGGTGGAAGATTGGTAAGGGTGGGCAATGGGGGTCAAGTGACTTGCCCAGGGTCACACAGCTGGGAAGTGGCTGAGGCCGGGTTTGAACCTAGGACCTCCTGTCTCTAGGCCTGACTCTCACTCCACTGAGCTACCCAGCTGCCCCCTCATATTAAATTGATCTTGTTTAAACAACATTAAATCCCTTAACAAAACCAACATTTTATTTTTGTGTATATAGATAACAAAGGGCTGCTAGGTGAATGCAGTGGATAAAGTAGATACAGTCAGGGAGATTCATCTTAAAGAATTCATATCTGTTCTCAGACACTCGATATATGACCCAAAGTGGCAAATCACTTAATACTACTTGCCTCAATTTCCTCATATATAAAAAGAACTAGAGGAAATGGAAAGTCTCTTCAGCATCTTTACCAAGAAAACCTCAAATGGGGTCTATTGTGGATAAAAAGGAGGGGTACACTAAAGTTCAGGGGTGATCTCCTTCCCTTGCTGAATGATGGAGGAGTAAAAGGTGATTGAGGTAATAGGAGAGGAATGAAGGGGATGACTGGGTGTAGAGGAATGGACAAGGCAGTGTTTGGATGGTAAGGGTACAGGAGAGGTGTTCAGGAGAGGCAGCTAACATAGACTAGACATTCAGGCTAGAGACTGAGGATACTGAGGGGAAGCAGGCTGAACCCTTCCAGGCAGGAAAGGTACTTTTACAGACACAAGGAATAGGGCCAGACAGGAGTGGTTTGAATCTGACTTGAGGGCTTTCTTTTCAGTTTCTCAAGTTTCAAAGGAGGAATCACAAGGCTCCTCCTTGTCAGTGAAATTGATGGGATTCAGGAGGAAGCGTTGCACAACTACTTCCTCCCAAGATGGATGCTTCCAGTTTCCCTTAGGAAATAAAAGAGAATTATTCCTCCCATTCACCTTTGCCTAGTTTCTTCAACATAAAGATTCTCCAGAGGGTCTAATTAGGTAACCAGTGGTTTATTAATGTTTCAGGGTGGTCTGGAAGGAGAGAGGGGATTGGGGTTTCTGACAACTGCTAGGAAGAAACTCAAGATGGGGGAGGGTCTCAGGAATGGGTTAGACTGAGAGAGAACCTGCTCTCTCAGCTGAGGAAGATTTGGCTGCTTTTAAGGTAGAGGGTATACTAAAGGGATAGTTTGAATTCAAGAATGTCCTATTTGTCTATTGGGGAAAACTAAACTCACAAAGTCTTTTCACTAAAAACCCAAAAGCCACCCTGCCTCCCAGAGCCCTGGGAAACAGGCAGGGAAAACAGGGAAATAATATGGAGAAGGTCAGGGAGAGGTCCAGAGAAATTTGCTAAGTACAAATTATCCAAAGACAAGGCACAGGCCAAAGCAAACCGAAAGCCAAAATAGAGCTCTGGTTGATGCTTCCGCTCTGTTCAAGCTTCAGGGACCAACTCAACTCTCTCAGAATTCTAAGGCTTCCAATTGCCAGAAATTTTCAGTTGGCCCCCTGCAAGGGCAAAACACTCTCTTCCGACTTTTGCATTATAGGTCTCAATGTTTTGGGTATGATGGAATAGCAGTAGATATAGAAAAATACTTACATGTTACTTCATATTTGCATTATTTTAAAGTTCTAATTGTATGTTGTTTTTAAGTGGAGTTAACTGTTTTTAAATTATTAGCAACCAGAAGTTGCTATTTATACAAAAGGGTATTCCTATGGAGTTCTGTATTTATAAGGAAATGGAAGTTATTTACTCAATCACTTAACTAATAAGTGTCTGAGGTCAAACTTTATTTATGAACTCATCTTCCTGAGGTCAGGGCTATTAAGCTGTCACCATAATTATCATAGCAACATCTATTATCCTGTTATATATTGCCATTCATCTAGTGATGGTTTATACTACTTGAAGTTACATATATGAAGAAATGAATGCTCTTGATTGTTGACTTTATAAAGGTTTTGTTGTTATTGTTTTTCTTCTCCATATATTTACATACATATATATTGATATATAAATTCTATGTTTCTATGTAATTAAGTCATATAATTGACTAAAAAATCCAAAATCTACTTTGGATCTCTCTTTCTTTTCCTGAAACCACTGGAAACAATTTCCAAGAGCCTTTTTGATTTAGACTCAGAGCAGCCAAAAATTGTCTCTGTTCTTCCTGCTATAATCTGAGTTAATATTAGTTATGGGGAATTATGGCAAGTAGCTGTTTCTTCCATCAATGAAAGAAAAGTTAAATTAGTTATTATAAAAATTTGAAAGATCTGTTTAAAACATGCACGAGGCAATTTTTTTCACAACTAGTTTCTTACTTAAAGTCTCACTTCTAAAATATAGAGAAAATGGAATTGAATTTATATTAAAAAAAGTTTTTCCCCAGTTGAGAGATGCTGAAAGGAAATGAACAACTAATCTTCAGATGAAGAACTAAAATTTATCAATGGTCATTTAAAAAAATGTTCTAAACCACAAATAATTAGAGAAATGCAAATTAAGTCAACTCTGAGTTGACCACTTCACATCCATTATATTGGCAAGAAGACAGAAAAAGAAAATAGCATCATAGGATATGTAGGGAAATGTATACACAAATACACTTTTGGAAAGCTGAGAACTAGTTCAACCATTCTGAAGAACAATTTGCAACTATGTTTGGAAGGCAAAAATTGTTCATACATTGTACCCCACAAATACTACTAATATATCTATATCTAAAGAAGATAAAAGAAAAAGGAAAAATAGATTTATGTATAAAAATAATTATATTAATTCCCCTGGTGGTGGCAAAGCATTGGAAGCTGAAGGGAGAATAAATACAATTAATAAAAATAAAATAAAATCAATTGGACAATAGTTGAGCAAGTTATGTTTCATGAATATAATGGAATATGATGGTATTATAAGAAATGATAAAGGGAATAATTTCAGAAATGCTAGGAAAATTTATATGAATCATTGCAAAGTGAAGTGAGCAGAACCAGATGAACAATTTACAGAGTAATAGCAATATTATCAAGTGAATAAACTTTGTAACTAGTCAATATAATGATTTACCATTATTTCAAAGGACTCAAGTTATAAAAATGCTCTTAACCTTCAGATAGAGAACTAATGAACTCAGAGGAGACTGTAGATTGAATCATGCATTTTTCCTCTTATTTTTCTTGCTTTTTTGAATATAGGTAATATGGAAATGATTTGGATGATTTCAGAGCTATACTGGCTATCTTATCTCTTGACTTCTCAATGGGTTAGAGAAGAAATGGAGGGAGAAAAAGAATTTGAAATTGAAAACAAAAATAAAATAAAAAAATTTAAAGTTGCTATGGGAGCAATAGGGATTTTCTAGCAGGAGCCTTCCAAACCTTTAGCCCTGAAGATCTTTCTGCACATACTACCTTACAATTTTCCTCTTCTTGCCCTTATTCTAGGAGATAATCAAGCCACTACTATTATTATTAGAAAGGGCATAACAACTGAATGACCTTTTCCCCCATTCAAAATTCCCATGATTATGAATGCACTCTTTCCTGTTCACCATTTCTCTTCATGAACTGGGTTCACTTATTTGAATATAAATTCAGGAAAGTTGTTTAACTTTGAAATTTGTTTTCTTATCACCTCCTCTGGACAATGAAGGTGCTTAATAAATGCTTAGTTCTTGATTAATTTGTGAAGTGATTGCAAGTGGCACACATAACAAAACTGTTTTCTCTTTTTTTCCACTTTCCAAATAGAAGAATTCAAGTTATGGTGGAATGGATCTTGCTAATCTGTAAATGAAATGTTGTACATTTATTTAATAAGTTGTGAAATCTTTTAATATTTATATATATTTAAATTTTTTTCGTATTACATGTAGGTAAAATTTTAATAATCACTTTCTGGAATTTTGGAATGATGTTCTCTGCCTCTTTCCCTCCTCCCCAAGATAAAAATTAATATGATATAGGTTGTATACATGCTATCATGTAATACATAATTCCATGTTCTTTATTTTGTGGAAGAAGATATGTATTACTTATGTTATGTAGAGATTGTAGCATGGAATCCCTGCAAAATACAGGGAAAGCCTCACCCAGAATTCTAGGGGACCCCCCCCCGGAGAACTTTGGGTGAGGGGGCAGTTGAGAAGGGTTGAGGTAGTTGCTTTCTGGGGGTTGAGGTGAGCAGAAGAGACTGCTTATTGCTCCTGACTTGGGGGGTTCACCTGAGTGGCCATTGTGGCAAAGCCATCGAGGTTTTTTACTCAGGAGTTAGCCTGTTTATTAGGATTAGTCCTTATCAATATTAATATAACAATTATTTAGTGATTTAGGAATGTTAAACTGTGTATATCCCTACATGGGGACATGATTCTTGTATCTCCTATAATGATTAAAATTTTCTGGAGGTTGTATATTAATTTGTAATTATTCATTAGTAAGAGAGAGAGAGAAGGAGAGAGGGTGGGGGGAGCATGTTCTCCCGGTCACCCTAATTCCTAACTTTTTGCTCCCCCAGCTCAAGTCCAAACACCTGGTTCCAAGAGGTTCAAGCAGCTGGGCAATAGAACCAGTGAGATAAGCTTGTGCCTGCCTGTCTCATGTTAAATCTTCCAGAGAAGGGACAGAGAGAAGCTCACATGTCCAGCAAGAGAGTCCAACTTGTTACTGTTCCATCCCCTTTCTTATAAGGCCAATGATGTCACTCTCCATGTGTTTCTCTGGTTGAACAGTTCAGGTTCTGAGACTTGACTTCCACACATGTTACCCATAGCTAGAGGGCTTCCACCAGCCCTTTTCAGATAGGCAGGACTCTTGGCAGCCATGAGACCTCAGCCAATCTCTTCCAGGAAGCTGGAGGACCAAATGACCTCTGGGGTCCTGTCATAGTATATATGTGTGGCCAGTCAAAGAGTGGGGCTATCAAACAGAATAAGAGGGTACAACATATATTAAATTCACACATGCCATAGAACTTTATTATTTTTAAGGACAGTTAGAAGACATATACATAGGGAGCAAGCTTGTGAGTTGAATGTGACAGAATGATGTAAACAATAAAATTAAATAATAAAATTAATATTTTTAAAATTAAAAAAATAATTTTAAAAGAGAAATGCATTAGGAGGAGGAAGAGGAAAATATAATGGAGTAAATTATCTCACATAAAAGAGGAATGAAAGAGTTTTTATAGTGGAGGAGAAGATGGGGGAGATGGAGAGGGGAACATGTATACCTTTCTCTCATAGGGATTGGCTCAGTGAAGGAAGAATATACACAATCAATAGAGTATAGATCTATCATACCCTACAGGAAAGTAGAAGGGGAAGGGGATAAGAGAAGCTGAGGGTGATGCTGATAGAAAGGCGAGGAGGTAGTCAGAAACTAAACAAGAATAAATATGATGAAGAGTAATACATAGAATTCATAATAATCCAAAATTTTATGACTCTAATAAAGGCCTCATTTCTCAAATACATAGAAATGAATTGAATCTATAAGAAAAGAAGTCATCCTTCAGTTGCTGAATAGTCAAAGGTTATAAATAGGCAGTTCTCAGACAAAGTAATTAAAGCCCTCTTTAGTCGTGCCAAAATGTTCCAAATCATTACTAATTAATGAAATTAAATTTAAAACAACTCTGAGGTACCACATCACAACTATCAGATTGGCTATTATGACAGAAAAATAAAAGGACAAAACTTGGAGAGGATCTGGAGAAAGTGAGACATGGATATTCTTTTTAGGGAGCCGTGTACTGATTCAATCATTCAGGAGAGCAATTTGGACCTTTGCCCAAAAGGCTATAAAATGGCATATATCCTTTGCCCTATACAAGGGGTAAAAGGAGGTTTTGGTTAGGTGGATATTAAAATGTTTTGTTGCCAGGGAATTGAAGAATTGTCCATCCCCAATTAAAGAATAACCTCAAGTCAAAATGACCTCCATGGAAGTTTATTTACAAATTAGGAGAGGAAGAGAAAATCAGAAAAAACAGAAAGAGGATAAGATAGGATAAGTAACTAACATACTAGGTAATTTGCGCCAGTCCCCTAGTTTAACCCAGGAAGATCTAATTAGTCCTCAGTCAAGTGAGGCCCAGCCTTGAGTTCAAGGCTGGAGAGCCTGAGGCCTGGAGGTCCGGAGGGCCCGGAGGTTAATGAAGCAAAGGCTTGAGTCACAAAGTTTCTTTTGAAAGGGAAGTTCCTTAAGAGAAGTTCAAGAAGATTTAGTCTTTACACTCACCATGTGAAATTCCAAAGAACATTCTCACCAAGGTCTCAGGGTCCCAGGTCCAGCATTCCTCCAAGTCACAAACAAGAAGAAATCCTTCAAGTCCAAGACACGAAAAAGAAGAGTTGAGCTGAACTCACTGAAGTCTCTTTTAAAAGGGCTTCTTTTGTGTCACTTCCTGTGCCTTCCTCCTAGTTTATGTGTCCAATCACAACAGACAATTTTCTTCGGACTGCCCAGGAGGCAGTTGGTAAATTCTGATTCATTACTCACTTTAACATACATGAGTCACAGACCTCCCAACTTGTGAGTTAAGTGGAGATGTTTTCACCTTTGGTGATTAAATCTAAAGATGGGCAGGGCAGATTTAATCTCATTATCACACATAGTAACACTATTATTAGTTTTATATCACAAAGAGATAAAAAAACAAAAAGGGGAAGACCCTATAAGGAAAAAGAATTTAAGCAGCTCTTTTTGTGGGAGCAAAGAATTGGAAAGTGGAGGAATAATCATCAATTGGGGAACAGATGAGAATGCCATAGTATATGATTATAATGGAATATCTTGTAATGGAATTGCTGTAAGAAATGACAAAAAGGAGGAGCTCAGAAAAAACTGGAAAAGCTGCCATGAATTGAAGCATAATGAAATATGTAGGACCAAGAGAACATTATACACAGTGACAGGCATACTGTACGATGAACAAGTGTGAATAATAGCTGTTCTTAGCAATAAAATGATCCAAAACAATACTACAGGACTCATGAAAAAAAGTTACCTACTTCCAAAGAAAGAACTAATGGAGGCTGAATCCAGACCAGAGGGAATTTTTAAAAATCCCTTTCTTAATTTTTTCAATTCATTTCATTCCACAAAAGGATTAGTATGAAAAAATGTTTTACTTAATTGCACATGTAAAATCTATATAAGATTGCTTACCATGTCAAATAATGGGCACAGTGGAGAAGGAAGGAGAGAACCCAAAATTTAATATTCTTTGAAAAATGTTGGAAACTGTTTTCACGTGTCATTTTGGAAAAAATAAAAAAACTAATAAGAGGAAAATTCATGGAGGAAATAAAGTGAAAAACAATATATTTCAATTGAACCAGACTCTAGTTGCTTCTATGGCATTTGATATCCTTTTTTTGACATTGCAACTTCTTTTATAATCAGAAGCAAATAAATATTCTGCTTAGCTCCAAAGAAAAAATTGTTTACTTGATTGCAAAGCTTTCTCAATAAACTAAAAAAAAAAAAAAGCAAGAAGTTAACTGAAGTCCAGTGATAGCCCCAACTATATGTTGCAGCAGGCTGTAAAAAAAGGTCCTTAGATCCCTGAAAAATAGAAGCAAAAGATCAAAGTATTCATCTGAACTTCAAGACAGTTGCAAGGCCCAGAAATGACACCCTCTTTAAGTAGCCAAAAGACTATATCCTTTCTGCCAGGATAAATAAAAAAAACTATGATGCTCCTCATATTAATCAAGTTTAAACTCAGCTATTATAATGCTCTTTTTATCTGAGCCTAGCACAGCAGGCAAACAAAACTGAAGAAGTACAAAATAGATCAGCTCACCTGCTTTGAGAAAGGAAATCATTGAAACACATGTAGATCCCTAGGCTCATCAAGACTCCCTAGTCATAAAATGAGATTAAATCCCAGATTTTTAGCTTCATCTCGAAAATGCATAAGTGAAAAAACTCTCCCTTTACTTTGTGCACTATTTTTCAGGGAACTATGTCATTTGTTTTCCAGTAACCCATTGCTGAAATATCTCCCTTCCTCCTCCTTGATAATTGGGGTGAGAGTTTAGCAAGCATACATCTAATTGTCCAAACAAAAAGTTAAGGGAGCCAAGATGAAATATAGGGTAGAACTAAGCAAATTCCAGTGTAATTGAGTCTTTGAACTAACAATTGTCCATATCTTGAAATAAATGATAAATAGCACTAAGGTGTTAAATTCTTTACTTTGTGTGGGTAGTTGTGGTGTTGTTTTTCTTGATCCTGTTGGCTGGTCACTAAAGCCTAAGGACCCTTCCTCAGAAAAAGGGCTTTAGATGTAAAATAAGTGAGTAGTATTACAAAAGAAGATAATTGAATTGAAATACAGTTAGCAAACTATTTTCAAAATAAGACATGTTCATGCATCCAACACCTGTTCATTAATGCTTAATGCTAATATTGAACAACAACTAATCAATACATATTTTTTTTTAAAACTTGGGAATAATGAGAACACCAAATTTGGTATTCCATGCATTTTGAGGGGAAAAAGTTGTCCTGATATTCAAGGTTTTCTTAGCAATCCAAACTCATGGTTTCTCCTTCACCTAAGTTTCTTTCTGTTCTTTCTTAAGTTCTGAACTCAAAAATCAGAGTTTTCTTTGTTGACTGGGTCTGGGTATGAGAGACATCACTGTCACAACAGACTCAGGCTCTTTACTCATATGAGAGGTGGATTTTGCCTTACTTCCTTCCCACAAGTCTTCCAGCCCAGAGAGGGCCCAAGTCCTGAGGGCATCCTCCTTGAAGCTAGTGCCAGCCTGGAGGTGGTTTACCAGGCATTCTTATGAGCTATGTTTTATTCACTGGAGAAAAAACATGGAGGGGAGACTTGGAAATATTGGAGAAGAAGCAGTTCTAAATCCCAGGAATGGCTCTAGGCTCAGAATATCTTCCACTGCTCTTCCTCTCTGCTTCTCAGGGATTACTCCAACAGGCATTCTTACATTGGGGATTCCCAATGTACTTGACTTCCCCAGGAGATCAGCCACTTTCCTTTGGCCTCCATTCTCAGGAAACAATCTTCCCTCTCAAAACTTCTGAGCCTCAAAGGCAACCACCAGAGTCAGATAAAACAAGTACTAAGAGCATGGTTTCAATGAGAGCTTTTGCCACCACCGATCCCTACTATAAGGATTGTTCAATAGAGGAGAGTCAGGCTCCCTGACACTAGAAGAAGATGCTTTAGGCTCATCAGAGGCCTTTTCTTTCAGCCCCCTCTGCCCTTGTTAGGGTCACTTGGCCCCAATTTTGTCCATGTTTACCCTCCCCTCAAGGACTCCCAGAACACCCCATGCCCCACATCATCAATACCAAGGATGCACAGAAGGAGACTTCAGGGGACTGGTTCCCAGGCCAGGTTCTTCTGACTCTGACTCAACTCTTTCCAGCCCAGAGGCAAGAGCCTGTCTCCCCTTTCTAGTTACTTTCAGTCTCTTTAACAACCAAGTCCTTGGGGGGCCTTGGGTGACACTGAGCCAGCTCCCTGTACCACCTCCTTTTCTGCTCTTTTCCATACTCCTCCAAGCCTCTCCTCACCCCTTCCCCTCTTCCTCCCACCCCAGAGTCTAGTCCTCTTCCTCTCAGGTCCCATGTTCCCTCTTAGGTTCAATTTGCCTGGGGAGCCCCAGAAACTGCCTCCAGGCTCAAGTGCTCTTCTCACATCCCTCTCCATCTTGTGTTTATTTTTTCTAGGGACTCCTCTTCCAGACAATAACATTTCTGCTTCCCCCCATCCCGATCCCCTTAGCCATGAACTCTCAATTCAGGTAAAGTTAAATTAAAATTATTTTATTTAATCTAATTATTGTTTTGAATTTGTGTCTATATATTATCCATGTTTATTTAGTAAAATACAACTCCATTAATGCATATAATTCCCCATAAAATATGGTTTTTCTAGGTTTTAGGAACGAATTATTTCAATTTATGTTCATTTGGTAGTTAATCTTTTTGCTACTCATCTTCCTTCTGGAATGAATGAATGAATGAATATAGCATACCAAGTATATATATATATAATATTTATAACATATATAGTAGTGAGATGACAGTATGGGTTTACCCCAAAACACCAAAAGTTATTCCAGATCAAAAAAGTAATTCCTTTCTTCCCTTGCATTCCTGCAAGTGCTGGCTAAAGAAAGGTGACTAAGCAACAGAAGCCAAATGATAAGAAGGGTTTCTGAGAGAGGTACTTCCTCCAGCCTCTCCCCTCATTTTTGATGAGCTCAGATAGGCACTTCCTAGTTTGCTTCTGCTAAATTTGTGTCTCAAATATCTAATCATCCTCTAAACTGCACAGGGAACCCCTTCTGTATTCTGGGCACAGAACAACTCACATCACCTTCCCTCTGTCTCAAAAAACTTCCATCTCTAGACATTTAGGCCCGATTGTCAGGAGGATATAAATATCCCAAACTCCATTTCCTCTGGGAGACAATATTTCACTTGCTCCTGCCTCCCGGCCATTCAACTCAATAATTCAATTTGCATTAAACAATAATTCTTTCCATTTTTGAGCTAAGTACTGGAACGTTGTCAATCCTGAAGAAGGTATCTCTTCTAGCCCAGGTTTCTTGATCAGCTCTCCCACATCATTACTAAAATAACTGCTCAATAATATAGTCTAGGAAAGACTTGGCTCTGAATTTGAGAAAGTTTGGAGATGAAGAGGATTCTAGCTAGCCTTCCACGTTGGGAGAATGAACCTTTTTTACCAGCTGGGGAGAATGTAGGTCACTGGTTATAGCATAAGACATGCTATTATCAGTAAACAAGGACTTTTCTAAGCTATGACTCACTTTTGTTAAAGAAGGATAAGGCTTTTTGGTATATCTTTATAAAATTGTTTCTCTTTATCCTCACCATGGGGAGACAGTAGAGCCATACTATTATTAACAATTATGGAATATATGACTCAATTTCTCTGAGAATGTCACTTTACTAACCCCTTTCCTAAAGGAATATGTTGTTATTTATATTTTGATGATAGAGGAAATAGAAGCAGAAAGAGATAAAATGGCTTTCCCAAAGGTCTCACTGAACATTAATCATAAAGTCAGATGGAGAATCTATTTTCTCTTGTGGTACAAAGGATTTTCTTCTTTTTATGTTTTTCCTCTCTGACATGTGGAATAAAATGTTGACAGACTAAGATCATGTCTTTGCAACTTACAGAAAATTGAACATTACCTATAAAAGACACAGTTAACAAAGACAATTTTATATCAATAAATGATCAAAATTTTGTCTTTGATTCTATAGATTCCTTATAGTTTTTCCTTATATAGATGAACATGTCATAAATTGAGATGATTATACTTCTTTTTAAGACTAGTAAAATTATTTCTGTTCATATGGTTATTTCTTATATAAAGAATAATATTTTCATTTCAATTTACTATAAAGGATATGGAACACACAGACTTTATTAAAATTGTGTCACATAAAAATAATATATCATTTCATTCCAAATTCATAATTCAGCATTATTATGTCTTCAATAACAATAAAAATCAGTGGGGTTTTATTAGTAAGATCTAGAATGCTTCTACATTTAATATAGAACCATTATTTTCACAAAATTAAGGAAATAATGTGTTGCATCATAATTATCATTTTTCTCTAATGAAGTCCCAATCTATTTCCCTATTGAGAGGGTTCTAGATTATCATATAGCAGAAAATGTTTGCTGCTGGTTTTAGAGAGATGCTGCTTATCTTTTTGAGAAATTTTCCATTCATTCCAATGTTTTCTAGTATTTTTAAAATAGCAGTGGGTATTATCTTTTATTAAAAGTTTTTCTGTCTATTGACATTACCATATGGTTTCTTTTCATTTGTTATTGACATAGCCAATTATGTTGTTAGTTTTCCTGATATTGAACCCCTTCATTCCTGGTATAAAAAATACTTGGTTATAATGTATGATTCTTGTGATATATTGTTGCGATCTTCTTACTAATATTTTATTTATTTTTAATCAGTATTATCAATATTATTAGGAATATTTGATATATAGCTCCCTTTCTCTGTTTTTGTTCCTCTTGACTTAGGGATCAACACCATGTTTGTGTCAGAAAAGGAATTTGGTAGAGTTTTTTCCTCAGCTATTTTTCTAAATAGCTTATGAAGTATTGGAATTACTCATTCTTTAAGGGTTTGATAGAATTCACTTGTGAAACAATCTGGTCTTAGGCCCTTTTGGGGAGTTAATTTGGGGAGTTCATTTTCGTTTTCTGAGATGGAATTGTTTAAGCATTATATTTCCTCTTCTGTTAATGTGGGCAATTTATATTTATTTAAATGTCAATCTATTTCACCTAATTATCATATTTATCTGCATATAATTGGGCAAAATAACTCCTAATAATTGCTTTAATTTCCTTTTCATTGGTTGTAACCTCACTCTTCTTTTTTAATACTGACAATTTGTTTTTTTTCTTTTTTGATCTAATTAATCAATGGCTTATCTATTTTTCTGATTTCTCCCTATAAAGCCACTTCTATTGTATTTTTTAGTTCAATGGTTTTCTTATGTTCTCTTTTATTAATCTTTCCTTTGACTTTTAGGATTTCTGATTTGGTGTTTAGAGGTTTTAAATTTGTTCTTTTTCTAATTTTTTTAGTTTCATATCAAATTCATTGCTCTGCTCTTCCACTGTTTTTATTACTATAAACATTTAGAGATATAAAATCTCCTCTAAGTACTGTTTTGGCTATATCCCCAAAATTTTGATGTGTTGTCTCCCTATTGTCATTCTCTAGCTATTTAGTTTCCTATTAATTTTAGTCTTTTTCCCCAGTTTTTTGTTCAGTGTAATTTTCTACTTTTCTGCATTTGGTTGTGAGGGTTTTATGTCCTATTAAATGAATTTTTGTGAAGGTGCCATTAATGCTCAGAAAAAATAAAAAGGTATATTCCTTTCTATTCCCATTCAGTTTTCTCCAAAGATCTGTCAAGTTTAATTTTTCTAAATGTCTATTCAGCTCCTTAAATTTCTTTCTTGTTTATTTTTTTGTTTTGATATCCCTAATTCTGAGAGGGGGATGCTTTTTATATGTTTTTTTTCTCTATTTTTTCTTTTACCTCATGTAATTTCTTCCTTATGATTTTGGATTCTCTGCTATTTGGTACATAGAAATTTAATATTGATATTACTTTTTCTGTGTTTCCTTTTGTATGCAATTACCTTCTTTATGTCTTTTGATTAGGTCATTTTTTACTTTTGTTTGAGATCATAATTACTATTCCTGTTTTTTTAACTATAGTGAAGCATAGTTTATTTTGTTCTAATTCTTTACCTTTACTCTGTGTGTGTCTCCCTGCTTTAAATGTATTTCTAGTAGACCACATATTATGGGATTCTGGTTTTTAATCTACTCTGCTATCATTTTCCATTTTATTGTGGAGTTCACCCCATTCATATTAAAAGTTATGATTACTACTTGTATGTTTCCCTCCATCTTGTTTTTACAATTTATCCTTCTCCTTCCCTTCTTTCAGCTCTTTCCTCTTCAAAAATGTTTTTGCTTCTATTTAGCTACCTACAGAAACTCCCCCCCCATTGTCTGTCCTGTCTCCCCACCTTCCCATTCTCTCTTTTCAATTCAATAAGAGATTTCTATACCTGAGTGTAGATTTTATTTCAATTATGTACCAAATTCTGATGAGAGTAAGGTTCAAGTATTACTCAAGTATTGACTACCACCCACTCATCCTCCCATCCACTATTGATATTTTTTATGCCTCCTCATGTGAGATAATTTACCTCCAAATATCTCTCCTCATTTCTCCTGGTGTAGTATTCTTTCTTTCTTTCTTTATATATCATTCCATCATATCCAATTACAGTGATACCTTGGTTTTTGGTGATAATCTCTCCAAAAATAATCAGCAAAATTATGAAACTCATGAAAACAAGTTAATTATTTCCATATGAATCAATGTAAATCCAATTAATTCATTCTAAACACTCCAAAATACACACTAATAACACATTTTATAGAGAAATAAGATAGTGTTTAATATTAAAAATAAAAACAATTAATATAAAATGAAATAAAAGACTAATGTAAAGAATAAATGAACATTTAACATGGCATTTAACTTTCTGAAGACTTTTCTTGGTGTATACCTGTTCATGTCCTCTGACCATATATATCAATTGAGGAATGCCTTGAATTCTTATATATTTGAGTTGGTTCTCCATATATTTGAGAAATAAAGGTGTTATCAGAGAAACTTGCTGTAAAAATATTTCTTTCTTTCCTCTTTTCTTTCTAATCATTGTTGCATTCTTTTTATTTGTGCAATTTTTTATTTACTGTAATCAAAATTATCCATTTTATTTCCTGTGATCCTTTTTATATCCTGTTTGCTTATAAATTTTTCCTCTTTATTTATCTGACAGGTAAAATGAACCATATTCCTCTAATTTGTTTATATTACCTTTTATGTCTAAATTATGCATCCATTTCTAGCTTATCTTGGTATATAGCGTGAGATACTGAACTATACCTAGTTTCTTCCAAATGCTTTCCAATTCTCTAAGCAATTTTTGTTAAATAGTGAGTCCTATTATAAGTAAAAATTGATCTGGAGGCTTATTACCATATTTATAAGCATTTATTAGTAAAGAGAGAATAGAAAATGGCTTTCAGCCTTTCTAAACTCAGGGAAAGATCCATTACCCATTTCAGCTGGATAGCTGAGGCTGTGACTTGCTAGAGATGGTGATGTCACATAAAGAGCAGAGAGAACCAGCCTAGGGAGTTCTAGAATGGAAATAAAAAATCCACTCTCCTTCCCTGGCTCCCTTTTTAATCAAATATGCTTCTCCCTCCATAGCATCCTTACACTAGCTCAGGCACTTTGACACTAGCTATGTGCCTAGATGCAAACTCAGGGTGTCAGATATGTGATTCTGTGAAACCTATGTCCCATATCTGGGGTACTCACTGTCAAAGCTGGAATGGAAGTTCCCTAGATTTTTACTTCACATTGTTCTTATTGCAAAAATGGGTATTTATGTTTATCAGTCTCTAAATTGCTATCATCCTATTAAAAAAATAATTAAGTGTCTATTCTATTCTACTGATCCAGCACTCTATTTCTTAGCTAGTACCAGATTGTTTATATGATTGCTACTTTATAATATAGTTTGACATCCGGTACTGTTAGGTTGCCTTCCTTCATATTTTTTCCTTTGATTCCTTTAATATTTTTGATTATTTGTTCTTTCAGATGAATTTTGTTATTAGTTTTCTACCTCTACAAAATAATTCTTTGGTAGCTTGGTTAGTATTTCTATCAATCAATCAATAATTTTAGGTAAAATTTTTAAATTATATTGGTTTAGCCTATCCATGAGCAATTAATTTCTCTCCAGTTGTTTAAATATATCTTTATTTCTGTGAAAAGTGTTTTGTGATTTTGTTACTATATTTTTCTGGGTTTGTATTCTCAGGTAGATACTCAAATATTTTGTATTGTTGGCAATTTTTTAAATGGAATTTTTCTTTTTATCTCTTCATGCTGGACTTTGTTCACAATATGCAGAAATACTGATGATATATATGGGTTTATTTTATATTTTTAGCCTTATTAAATTTGTTAATTCTAAGTATACCTCATAATCATGTGCAAAAAGTGCTAGTTTTGTTTCCTGATTGCCTAGCCTCATTTCTTCATTTCCTTTTTATTGGAAACAGGAAATTCATGATAAGGAAACTCCATCTCTTAATGCAGTTTAGGAACTAATTTTTAATTCATTTTCTCGGTCAGTTACTAGAAGTATTTATGGATTGTGACTTGCTTAGCACTTAGAGGTTGTGACTGGTTTGGCACTGAACATCTATCATAGGCAGTATTTGAACCAGAGTTTTCTGAATCTCAGCCTAGTCCTTGAGTAACTGATATATTTTGTGATATGCTAATAGTATAAGTAGATTATATCTATTTGATTAAAGTGAACTATATGAGATTTTATAACTGATCATTTCTGAATTATCTTAATTCGTTTGGATTTCAATGGACTGCAATTAAATTTTGGATATACTATCTTCATTTTATGTGACAATTTGTGACAGTGGACAGATGAAATTCTTTTGTTTTTCAGAGATCTAAGAAATATTATCTGTGTTGATATTTATTTTTAACCTAGCTTATGATGATAAATTATGATCATACAACCATTCAAATTCAATTAAATGATTAATGTTGAATCTAATTAGAATGATGGATTAGGTTGCTCTACAATGATTAGTCTATTAATATGATTTATCACTACTTTCCATTAATAACATTCTATGTTTTAAAATTTACAAATGAATAAAACAAAATTGCATTTTGTTCATAAATGAAATAGATACCACTTTAAGAAGCACAAGAGATACTTTTACTTTAATGAACTTTTGGTCTCATTGAAGAGAGTATCCTCCCCATATATTGCATAATTTTTTCATCCTCATTGGGTCTTTCTTTTCCTTCCTGAAAAATTTACACATGCTATCACTTCATCTAGCTTATAGTCTTCTTCCAGGTCTCTTTATATTACAAAGATATTAATTGCATAGACTGAGTATCTATTGGTTTTCCTTCACTCTCACTATATAATTGGTCCTCATCTCCTTTTCAGATCATATATCTGTCTAATGGAGCTCCTCGTGCGACTTCTACATAGTCCTTCATTGGTAATTAGTCATAACACATTCAGATTTGCCATGTGCTTGTCTGTTGTCCTTTGCGTGATTTGAAACATAAACTTTGTGCTGTCTCACTAAATTATAGTCATACATGTCATGGGAAGAATATTTATATCTAAAAGATGGTCTTTAATTTCAGCAAAAAGTTAGTGATTTTCTAAACATTGATAAAAAGAAATCCCAACTCATTTATTTTAATGCTTTGATATCAAATAACTTTTCAATAATAATGTCTCTCTAAGGTAGC
>NC_058130.1:570758909-570768985 GCF_016433145.1 Gracilinanus agilis | reverse complement strand
TCCTTTGCTCTGAGGTCTCCCAGGCTGGCAACAGTTTTTGCCTACCACTAATGGAGTCCACACACAGAACACAGATAGACTTCCTCCTCCTTCATTCCAACCTGGAATTCCCAGCTCCAGCTCCTTCCTGCTAGGTACTTCCTAATCAATATATAATCAATACCTAATAACTAGCTAATCTAATCTTACTCATAACAATATCAATTATTTTTCACAGTTGATTCTTGTACACTCTTTTTTAGACTATGTACAATGTTACCATGATTTTCAGATCATTGTTAATTAGAAGTGGTGAGTTAACCCATTAATCTCTGTAAATAGAAATCAGAAATTGGAGGAATTCTAAAGACTGAAATATGACAAAGAATACAGAATAAATGAATTCTTCAGTTGGGAGAAAAAACAGATTTCAGCTCAAACCTGGATAGAAAGGTGTCCTACAAAGTTCTTCATTAGCATCATCAAGAATTTCAAGATCTGGGTATCAAAGAAATATGATCGGTACAGCTTTCATATATCCCCTTGTTTCTGAGGGATCCAATATGCTATGGACAGCCTTCCTCATTTAATTATGTTCAAGGAGGTTGTTGTCATTGTTGTTGTCGTTGTCGTCGTCGTCGTCGTCGTCGTCGTCGTCGTCGTTGTTTCTATGGAGAATGTGAGTAATCACCTAAGTCACTTATGGAAGGTATATAGTACCATTCTCAGTATCTCTCTCCAATAAGGAGTCATATCTCCCTATATACATAAGGAGAATTCAGCAAAGTACTGCTTCACTCTAAAATACCTCAGCAGTGTGTAGCATGCCATAATGAAATGCCACAGCAATGGTACACAAAAATTATCTTAAACCAGTAAGAACTGGGTTCATTATGTTCCACAAAGTTAGTCACAGAAAGTGAAAAGTGTTACTTTTCTCTACATTGTTTTCTATTTCAAAACAACTACTATAATTAGTGCAATAGTTTCTAGGCCTATGTCATGCATCTTGATAAAAGGTGCTATAGACAAGCTAATACTATCATTACTAAATGTATACACACCAAATGTCACAACACCCAAATTCCTAGAGTGGGAGTTATGTGAGTTACACAAGTACATAAACAATAAAACTATATTAGTTGGGGACATTAACTTTCCCTGCTCAACATTAGATATATCTAACCAAAAAATAAAGAAGAAAGAAATTAACAAGGTAAATAGAATTTTAGAAAAGTTAGATATACCTCTGTAGAAAACTGAATGGGAAAAAAAGGAATATATCTTTTTCTTGGCAATATATGATACCTTCACAAAAAGTGATTACATAATATGATATTAAAGCTTCACAACCAAATGCAGAAAAAAAATATTTAGTGCATTCTTTTCAGATAAAAATGCTCTAATTATACTCACCAGGGGGCTGCAGGAAAAAAAAGACTGAAAATTAATTAGAAACTGAATAACATTATACTAAAGAATGAGTGGTCAAAGAACAAATCATATAAATGATCAATCATTTTATTAAATATGAGTGAAAAATCCCCTACCATTTATATGATGATTAGATAGCTTAATCTCCTCATTGCCTATTTTAATGCCTTCAATTTCTTTTTCTTCTCTAATTGCTACTGCTAGTGTTTCTAGTACAATGTTTTTTTTTTAAACCCTTAACTTCTGTGTATTGACTTTATAGGTGGAAGAGTGGTAAGGGTAGGCAATGGGGGTCAAGTGACTTGCCCATGGTCACACAGCTGGGAAGTGTCTGAGGCTGGATTTGAACCTAGGACCTCCTGTCTCTAGGCCTGGCTCTCAATCCACTGAGCTACCCAGCTGCCCCTAGTACAATGTTAAATAATAGAGGTGATAATGGGCATCCTTGTTTCATGCCTGATCTTACTGGTAAGACTTCTAATTTATCCCCATTGTATATGATGCTTGTTGATGGTTTTAGATATATACTGTTTAGTATTTTTAGGAAAGATCCTTCTATTCCTATACTTTCCAGGGTTTTTAATAGGAAGGGGTGCTGTATTTTGTCAAAGGCTTTTTTCAGCATCTATTGAGATAATCATGTGATTTTTGTTTGTTAGATTGTTGATATGGTCAATTATGTGGATGATTTTCCTAATGTTGAACCATCCTTGTATTCCTGATATAAATCCCACTTGATCATGGTGGATAACTCTCTTGATCACTTGCTGGAGTCTTTCTGCTAGTATTCTGTTTAAGATTTTTGCATCTATGTTCATAAGGGAGATTGGTCTATAGTTTTCTTTCTCTGTTTTTGATCTACCTGGCTTTGGAATCAGTACCATATTTGTGTCATAAAAGGAATTTTGTAGGACTCGTTCTTTGCTTATTATATCAAATAATTTGTATAGTATTGGGATTAGTTGCTCTTTGAATGTTTGATAGAATTCACTTGTGAATCCATCAGGCCCTGGCGATTTTTTCTTAGGGACTTCTTTGATGGCTTGTTCAATTCCTTTTTCTGATATGGGATTTTCTTCTGCTGTTAATCTAGGCAGTTTATATTTTTGTAAATATTCATCCATATCTCCTAGATTGCTATATTTTTTGCCATATAATTGAGCAAAATAGTTTTTAATGATTGCCTTAATTTCCTCTTCATTAGAAGTGAGGTCTCCCTTTTCACCTTTGATACTGTCAATTTGGTTTTCTTCTTTCTTTTTTTTATTAGATTTACCAGTACTTTGTCTTTTTTATCTGTTTTTTCAAAATACCAGCTTCTAGTCTTATTTATTAAATCAATAGTTCTTTTACTTTTGATTTTATTAACTTTATTAATTTCTCCTTTGATTTTTAGTATTTCTAATATAGTTTTCATCTGAGGATTTTTAATTTGTTCATTTTCTAGTTTAAGTTGCATGCCCAGTTCATTAATCTCTGCCCTCCTTAATATGCTAACATATGCACACAGTGATATAAATTTTCTCCTTTGAACTGCTTTGTCTACATCCCATAGGTTTGCATAAGAAGTCTCATCATTGTCATTGTCATCAATGAAATTATTAGTTGTTTCTATGATTTGTTCTTTCACTAAATTATTTTGGAGAATCATATTATTTAATTTTGAATTAGTCTTTGTTTTGCCTCTCCATGTAATCTTATTAATCATGATTTTTATTGAATTATGATCTGATAAGGTTGCATTCATAATTTCTGCTTTTTTGCATTTGTTTGCCATGTTTCTATGTCCTATTACATGGTCTATCTTTGTGAATGCTCCATGTGCTGCTGAAAAGAAGGTGTATTCCTTTTTGTCCCTATTTATTTTTCTCCATATATCTATTAATTAATTTTTCTAGGGTTTCATTCACCTCCCTTATCTCTTTCTTATTTATATTTTTTGATTTGATTCATCTAGATCTGATAGGGGAATGTTGAGGTCCCCCACTAGTATAGTTTTGCTATCTATTTCATCCTTAAGTTCCACTAGCTTCTCCTTTAGAAATTTGGAAGCTATATTGTTTGGAGCATACATGTTGAGTACTGATATTTCTTCATTGTTTATATTGCCTTTTATTAGGATGTAGTTACCTTCCCTATCTCTTTTAACCATATCTATTTATTTATATTTTTTTAAACCCTTAACTTCTGTGTATTGGCCCCTAGGTGGAAGAGTGGTAAGGGTGGGCAACAGGGATCAAGTGACCTGCCCAGGGCCACACAGCCGGGAAGAACCTGAAGCCAGACCTGAACCTAGGACCTCCCATCTCTAGGCCTGACCCCCAATTCACTGAGCCACCCAGCTGCCCCAACCATATCTATTTTTACTTTGGCTCTTTCAGAGATCATGATGGCAACCCCTGCCTTCTCTTTCTCATTTGAAGTCCAATAGATTTTGCTCCATATTTTCATTTTTACTCGGTGTATGTCTGCCTGTCTCATGTGTGTTTCTTGTAGACAACATATGGTAGGATTTTAGGATTTGGGTTTCTAATCCACTCTGCTAATTGCTTCCATTTTATGGGAGAGTTCATCACATACACATTCAGAGTTATAATTATCAACTGTGTATTTTTGATTCTCTCTCCTTGTCCTGTCCTTTCTTTTTTCACTATTTCCTCCTATACCAGTGTTTTGTTTTTAATCAGTTCCCCTAATCCCCTCCCTTATTGTACTTCCCTTTCTCTCCTCTCCCTTCTTATTCCCCTCTTATTCTTCTTTAGGATCTTTTTAAGCTATCTGGTCCCAACCCTCTCCCATCCTAGTGTTACTTCCCTTTCTACCAGTCCTTTTGTTACCCTTCTATTTCTCTATAGGGTGAGAATAAATTCTCTGCCCCAGTGGATCTGATTGTTCTTCCCTATTTAAGTTGATTTCAATGAACTTAAATATTAAATATTTCCTCTCTCCAACCTCTTTACCCTTACAGTGTATTGTTATTCTTCCCTGTTGGCGCCATGCACTTCTTTATGGAATATAAATTTGTTCCATTTTGTTTGTTTAACCGTCTTTCTTAATATTACCTTCTTCCCCACCTCTAGTTTTATATATATATTTATACACACACACACACACACACACACACACACATATCGCTTGTCATTTCATTCTATACAGTTTGTCACTGTTCCCTCTATGTAAACTTCTAGTTACCCTATTGGTAATAACAATTTTTAATATTTGCCAATATCTTCTTTTCTTCTTGGGATACAAATTGATTGAACTTATTGGGTTCCTTAAAGAAAATATTTTTCCCTTCGCCCCATTCTCTTAATAACCTTATGGTGATTCTCTTGAGTTCTGTGTTTGGTCAGCAAACTCTCTTTTTAAGTACGCCTGCTGGACGTGAGATTTAATTAATGAAATTTAATTAAATTAAAAAATTAATAAAATTGAAAGTAAAAAATCATTGAACTTATAATAAACAAAACAACAAAATGTTTTTATGGGAAACAAAATACATAAAATAAATAAAACTTTGGTTAATTTAATTTAAAAAAGAACAAAAACAAATAACCAGTATCCAAAATGAAAAGGGAAAATTCACTATCAATGAAATATAAATTTAAAAAATTATGAGTAATTTTGCTAAATTATGTACTAGTAAATCTTACAATCTAAGGAAAGAGATGGATATATTAAAACTATAAATTGCTCACATTAATAGAAGGGGAAATACAATACTTAAACAAACCCATCTCAGAAAAAGAAATTGAACAAGCCATAAATGAATTCTTTAAGAAAAGAACCCCAGTGCCAGATGAATACAGATGTGAATTCTACCAAACAATTAAAGAACAATTAGTTCCAGTACTATATAAACTATTTGGGAAAAAAACAGCTAAAGATGGAACTCTACCATATTCATTTTAAGATACAAAAAATTCTGTTGATATTTAAACCACCAAGAGAAAACAGAGAAAGGAAACTATAGACCAACTTCCCTAATATGTTGCATAATTTTTAAATAAAATAATATCAAGGAGATTAGAGT
The DNA here is from genome assembly GCF_016433145.1 of Gracilinanus agilis. Classification (NCBI taxonomy): domain Eukaryota; kingdom Metazoa; phylum Chordata; class Mammalia; order Didelphimorphia; family Didelphidae; genus Gracilinanus; species Gracilinanus agilis. The sequence continues at coordinate 570,763,539 of NC_058130.1, read as the reverse complement.
AATATATCATAAGGATTGACCACAATGACCAGGTGGGTTTTATACCAGGCTTGTTGGAATGGTTAAACATTAAGAAACCATCAGTATAATTGAACATATCAAAAAGAACACACTACAGAAACTGTATGATTATCACAATAGAAGCAGAAAACTTTTTTGATAAAATTCAATGCACATTCCTATTAAAAAGCATTGGAGAGATTAAAATATTACCACAAAATGAATACAGGAGTAAAAGAATCAACAAGGAGACAGAGCAAAATAACTTTCAAGAAAAGGAAAATCCCAAACCTTAGGGCTGAGCTTCCAGACAGAGCAATCAACGGTGTGCCTGATTGGAACAAGTACCCAGCAAGACCAAAAACTTGAGCCTTAAGCCTAGGACTAGAATTTGATCAACTCCTGACCTGATCAAGGTCAGAGTGAAATCAAAAGCTTACACCCAAGACTGCGGCAAGTCTTTAAACCACCTGCATCTCAAGGGTTAATTGAGTCAAGATGGGGAGTGGGTTCTAGAGCGCTGAGCCCTCAGACACAGAAAGTAGGATGAGAATAACATAAAGCAAGGACTGAAGTTTAAGAGGGTACCACAACTTCCCAGAAAACATAGCCTACCTATAATTAGAAAGGAAAAAATGAGCAAACAACAATTTTTATGGAGATGAAGTGCAAGGTATAGATACACAGGGGGACAGTGAAAGAGGAAACACACAGAAAGTACAAAAGAAAAATATGGATTTGACACAAATTCTTGAAGAACTCAAAAAAGACTTCAAAAAATAATTGAGAGAGGTAGAGGAAAAGTGGGGAAGAGAAATTAAAGTGATTCAAAAAAAGGAAAATGATCCAAGGAGAAATGAAAGTGATGCAATAATCACATGAAAAAAGTGTTCTATATCACTCCTGATTAGAGAAATGCAAATAAAAACTCTGAGGTACCACCTTACACAAAGCAGATTGGCCAATATAGACACAAAGGAAAGTGATAAATGTTGGAGGGGATGTAGCAAAATTGGGACACTAATACATTGTTGTGAATTAATCCAACCTTTTTTGAGGGCTATTTGGAATTATGCCTAAAGGGCTTTAAAAGAGTACCTGCCCATTGATCCAACTATACCACTGCTGGATTTCTATACCAAAGTGATAATAAGGAAAAATATTTCTATAAATATATTTGAAGCCATGCTCTTTGTGGTGGCAAAAAAAAAAATTTGGAAAATGAGGGATGTCCATTGATTGAGAAGTGCCTGAACAAATTGTGGTATCTGATGGTGATAGAATACTATTGTGACAAAAGGAATAATAAACTGGAAGATTTCTATGTGAACTGGAAAGGCCTCCAACAATTGATGCAAAGCAAAAAGAGCAGAACCAGAGCATTGTACACAGAGACTGATATTATTATTATTATTCCTATTGACTCCCAGAGGAGCATTGGGCCGCAACCATCTCACGCCAACGGACTCTGTTCTGGGCAACTTCCCCCAACTGGGCATATCTTTGCCAGGTCTGTTTTGGCCTTCTGACTTTTCTCCTCCCTGGTGGGTTCCATATTTTTTTTTTCATAGCATCCTGACTTTCCCAGAGTCTGGTATTGGAGATCTTTTCAGGCCATCTGATGTTCAAGATTTGACGTAGGCCTGGAGTTTGTTGGCTTTTGCCAGCACGTGTCATGGACTCTGTTGGAGAGCAATCTTCCAGACTAGGCGATTGTTGGTTTTGTTGGTTTAATGAGGTTGCAGTTCCTATAGCAAATGAGACTGATATACTGTTTCACAATCATATGTAACAGACTTTTCTACTAGTAGCAATGCAGTGATCCAGGACAATCCAGAGGAACTTTTGAGAAAGAACCTTATCAACATCCAGAGAAAGAACTGAGGGAACAGAAATGCAAAAGGAAAACATATGATTGATCATGTGGTTTGATGGGGTTATGATCTGGGTATTAGCATTAAAAGATTATTCTATTGCAAATATGAATAATATGTAAATATGTTTAGAACAATGGTACATGTATAACCCAGTGGAATTGTTTGTCAACTCCAGGAGTGGGAAGGGTAAAAGGGTGGTAAAAATCATGAATCATGCAACCATAAAAAAAAAAAAAACCTCTTAAAATAAATAAATAAGAACATTAAAGAACTTTCTAATAAATGGAATATTTCTCAAAATTATAAATAGCATCTTTCTAAAACTGTGGGCAAACATCTGTAGTGAGGATAAGCTAGAAGTCTTCCTAATAAGATGAATAGGATGAGGGGTGGACCAGGAATAACCCTTATCACCATTACTATTTAATATTATGATGGGAATGGTAACTATAACAATAAGAGAAGGAAAAGATTGAAGAAATTAGAATATACAATGAGGAAATAAAGTTATCATTCTTTGTGGATGACAGAGTGATATGTTAATGAATCTTAGAAAATTAACCAAAATAATTATCAAAACAATTAACAAGTTTATCAGGGTTGTAGTATACAAGATATACCCACATAATTCATCAAACTTTTCCATTCTATCAATAAGATTCAGCAGCAAGAGTTAGAAAGAATTTCCTTACTTTTTAAAAAAAGTATAGAGGGGGCAGAGACCAGATGGTGGCTTAGAAGAAGGGAAAACTGAAACAACTCTAACAAAATTCTTCCAAACAAATCTCTAAAAAAATTCTCAAAACAACAGGAGTAAAAAAAAGGGTAAGAAGATGTGAGTAGGTTCTCCTACTGAACATAACTTGAAAGGTAGGCAGAGAGAGTTGATTGTCACAGAATAAGAGAAAATGGAAGAAAACTGTACATAGAGGAATGCTGGCCAACCATGCTCCCACCTATTGTACCAGGTTCCACAACAAGACATTTATACTATATTTAAAGCAGTAATCTTCAAAACAATCTGGTACTGGCTATGAAATAGAAGAGTGGACCCATGGAATAGATTAGGGGTAAATAAGCTGAGCAATCTAGTGTTTGATAAACCTAAAGATCCAAGCTTTGGGGATAAGAACTCATTATTTGACAAAAACTGCTGGAAAAATTGGAAAACCCTATGGTAAAAATTAGGTTTAGATCAATATCTCACACCCTATTTCAAGATAAGGTCAAAATAGGTATTGTAAGGGTGAAAAGGGGTTTTATGGGTTCAGGATATTAAAAGATGGTCGCCAGAAGATTGAACTATTATCAATCCTCAATTAAGAATAATCTCAATTCAAAATTGACTTTTATGGAAGTTTATTTACAATTAGGAAGGATGAAGATAGGGAAATTGAGAGAGAGAAACTCTGGACTGGACCAGAGGCCTGGACCAAGTAAGAATTTGGAGGCCCCAGCAGAAGGGCACAGAGGTTAATTAAATAAGGCTTCTAGCCACAAGGCCTTTTACAATTTGAGAGGCAAGAGAGGCCTCGGGTAGAGCCTCCAGAAACACCAAGGGAAGAGAAAGGAAGTCAGCCTAACTTATCCACATCCACGTGACAATTCAGAGGGAAACAGTGTGAGGTCTCACCAGAGATCCTTCAACACCAAGTTCAAAGCACCAACTGCCTCCACAGGAAGTTACCATCATATTTAAAAGATAACATCTTTCTGGTCACTTCCTGCATCTACCTCCAATTTGCATATCCAATCACAATAGACAATTCTCAGAGTACTGTCTAGGGGGCAGTCAGTTGATTCTGATTCGTCACCCACTCTAGAGCAGAAAGAGCTGGAAAGACCTACATGAACTGCTGCAGAGTGAAATAAACAGAACCAGTCTATCATTACACACAGTAACTGCAATTCTGTGGAATGATCAACTGTGACAGACTTTGCTACTAACAGCAATAAAATGATCCAAGATAATTCTGAGGATTTCTGAAAAAGAATGCTATCCACCTCCAGAGAAAGAACTGTTGGAGTAAAAATGCAGATGAAAACATTTGATTTATTTACAGCAAGTATAAAAAAGGGCTAATTTCTCAAATATATAGAGAACTGAGTAAAATTTTAAAGAATATAAAAAATTATTTTGTCTCTTTTGAAGGTGAATCAGACTTGTGGTCAAATGATACTGAAAAATTGTGAAGGACATGTACCCAGAAAGGGATTTGATAGCAATTGGGGGAAAATGACATTTGGGGAGGGAAAGGACATTAATTAAATACAGAGTCAGTTCCATGCATATATTTCTAAAGTAGGGCAACATTTCTTGTCTCTCTTTCACCTTCAGAAATTTTTATTTTTAAGTTTGGACTCCAGAAGGAAAAGGAATGCTAGAGGGAAATATATGACAACAACAAAGAAACACTTTTGAAGAGTTAAATCCAAAATAAATATTTAAGCAGATTTAATTCCATAAGGAATACAGTGACTAAAGAAATACATAAGGAGAAGGGTCTGTTATGAAGGGATAAAAGTCTAAACTATAAAGATATGGATGGTAAATGATGAAGAAAATACTTGTATTAGAGAATGAAAAAAAAGGAATTGTAAAATTCATGAAACATTTAAGTAAGAGGAAAGAAAGGGAATTAATTTGACTTAAAGGAGAAGAAGATAGGAAGAAAGAGAGACAAAGAAAGAAAGAAAGAAAGAAAGAAAGAAAGAAAGAAAGAAAGAAAGAAAGAAAGAAAGAAAGAAAGAAA